>NC_072408.2:26036439-26338787 GCF_028858775.2 Pan troglodytes | reverse complement strand
ACCACAAAAAAATTCCCTCATGTCCCATTTACAGTCAATCTCCACGTCCACCACCAGCCCTAGGCAACCACTGATTTGTTTTGTCTCTATAATTTGCCTTTCTGGGAAATTCATAAAAATGGAATTATACAATGTGTAGTCTCTGTGTCTGGCTCTTTTAGGCAGCATCAAGGTTTTAAAGTTCAGTCATCGCATACCATTTTTCAGTCAATTATTTCTTTTTATTGCTGGGTAGTTTTATTGTATTAATAAGCACATTTTGTCTCTCCATTCACAGTAGTTGACAGACATTTGCACTGTTAGGCTGTTATGAATAATGCTATCAACATTTTAGTACAGATCTTTGTGTGGACACGTTTTCATTCTTAAGATACTTACGTAGTAAAATTGCTTGGTCAAATTTACAATTAATTTTTTCCAGAAACTGCCAATCTCTTTCCAAAGTGGTTCTAACATTTTTTATTTCTATTACCAGTGTAACAGAGTTTGAGTTTCTCCACATCCTCCGCAATACTTGATACTGATAGTCTTTGATTATAGCCATTCTAGTGGGTTCCTCAGTGTGGTTTTAATTTGCAATTTGCTAATGTCTAATGATGCCGAACATCTTTTCATGTGCTCACTGGCTATTTGAGTATATTCTCATGTGAAACACATTTAAATTTTTCCCTCATTTAAAAAATTGAGCTGTTTGTCTTGTTATTATTGAGTTGTAAAAGTTCTTTAAAAATTCTGGATATGAGTTATTTGACAAATATGTGATTTGCCTGTACTTTCTCCCAGTCTGTGACTTGTCTTTTCATTCTCTTCAGTATCCTACACAGATAAAGCAACATTTCTAAATTTTGATGAAGTCTAATTTATCAATTTTTTCTTTTGTAAATCTTTAATCGCATCTAAGAAATCTTTGCCAGACCCAATGTCACAAATAATCTCTTTTTTCTAAAAGTTTTATACTTTTTGTTTTTACATTTAAATCAATAATCCACTTAATTTTTGTGCATGATATGATAATAAGGGCCTAAGGTTTTAAAAATTTTTTATGCTTACATATAGCTATCTATCTAATTATCATAACATCATTTATTGAATCATTCATTTTCCCCCAGTGAATTCCTTGGGTACCTCTGTCAAAATTCCTTCCTTGGTTTTGGAAAGCAGAAATAGCAAGCAAGGAAAGGGTTAAGAAAAATGAATGAAGATACAGACAGATTTGGATTGAAGAGGAAGAAAAAGCTAATGAAGTTCAGGCCTGATAGTTTCTACTTTCTTCTCCAAGGTATGATCTACTAGGAATGAGGAAAAGAGGAGTGAGACAAGCATTCTGAGGTGAGTAATCAAAGATTTGGAACATTTGTTATGGAGAATAGGAAAGCTACTAGATAACGAAGACAATCAGTTTAGAATATGCTGTTTTGTCAACTAGTATTAGTCACCAAGAAGTGAAGCTAGTCATAGGCCTGCATACAGATACTGGAACTTCCATTACATCTTCTATTCCCAGGAAGAATGAAAAGGAGATCTATTCAGCTGGAAGGATAAAGGATAAAAAAAATTTTTTTAATGTTTAATTTTTTTTTTTATTGGTACATAATATCTATACATATTTAAGGGGGATGGGTGATACTTTTGTTGCTGCATGGAAAGTGTAATGATCAAGTTAGGTTATTTGAGGGGATCCATCACCTCAAGTACTAATCATTTTTCTGTGTTGGGAACATTTTAGGTCTTCTAGCTATTTATTCAGAAATGCATTTAACACATTGTTGTTAACTATAGTCACCCTACTCTGCTATCCAACATTTGAGCTTCTTCCTTCCATCTAACTGTATGTTTGTACCCACTAACCAACCTTTCTCCGGCTCCCCTTCCCCCTATACTGTCATCATTCCACTGTCGACCTCCATGATATTCATTTTTTTAGCTTCCACTTAAGAATGCAAACATGTGTTGTTTGTCTTTCTGTGCCTGGCTTATTTCACTTAATGACCTCCAGTTCCATCCATGTTGCTGCAAAAGACATGATTTCATTCTCTTTTAGTGACCCTTTTCAAAAAGTTTGAGATTTCACCTTAGAGAATAAAATATAGAATCAGCTACACACAGCTTCAGAAAAAAAGCTCAAGTCGTAGAATGTGCTTTTCCTCCATGGCTTCTGTGGTCTTCAGGTTTAATACTACTTTTTGCTGGGACTTGGTATCTCAACAAAGAGTATCTTGCAGTACAAATATTTACATCAAACTTTCTAAGTGTGGTTGGCTACTGAGCAACTGCAAGCTCCTAAGATCACACTGCCATGTATTCATGAAACAAGTCTGAATTTTAACCAACCACTGGGGAGAAAAACCAGTGGCAACAGGATCTTGAAAATGAGAAATAAACCACAAGTTAGAAACAGATGCTGCCATGACTGCCACCACTTCATTCTTTGGGACAAACCAGTGACACTCCTCAGTACAACACACTGACAATCAGTCATGAAATACTGACACTACATGTTGTTGATAAAAGACTTTTATTTGTATTTTATTGCTTTCTCACCCAGATATATCTACAGAAGGCATTTTTTCAAAAAAAGAAAACAAGTATTTTGATTTTTAAATATTCAATCTTTAGGAAGATCTCTACCAAATCAGGAGCTTATATTTGCAAGAGTCTTAGGCAGAGGTATAAATTCTGCATAATAATTTGTTACTGTCTTACAAAAAAGAATTGTAAATTTTAAAACATATTTCCACAAAATAACTGTAATGATCCAGTGACTTTTACTGCAGTGATAAATCCTTAGCATCTACTTAGCATATGGCAAGATAATGAATAGACCTAATTATACATTATTTTGGCATTCAAGCTGTCTTTTGCTATAGACAATGTTTAGACTATAAGAAAATCTGTCATGTTTTGCTAGAAAAACAAAAAAACAAAACCATACATGAAATAATTTTGCTGCTGAGTAATGGTCTTATAGAAAAAATTTTTAAAAATATTTCACTATGTAAATTAAAAAATTGGGATGAGGTATAACTATTCCTGCATTCTGCTAAAAGACAGAAAAATAAATATTTCTTAGCGCTCCTTTCCCCAAAATCAGAATAGTCACTTTTTTTTCCCACTCTGCCTAAGGATATTGTTAATCAGATAGTTAATATCTTAAGTGTTAAAAATTTGTAATTAAAAAAATCTGCTCCCTTTGTTCATTCACACAATCATTCATTCCACAAATATCTACTAAGCATTAACTATGTACCAGACACTGTTCTATGTATTACACATAACAGCAGTAAAAAGGTCTATGCTCTCATGGAGCATATATTCTCATGGGGGATGAAACTCAATAAACAAAAGACTACATGAGATAGTGGAAAAGGGTTATGCAAAGAACTAAGACAGGTTCAGTGACTCAGTGAATGGATTGTCAGGAAAAGCCCTGAGGGCCAACAGTTAAGCACTGACTTAATGTCACAAAAAGGGGAAAAGAAATCCGGATAGTGAGAGTGGACAGTTAGTTTAAAGGCTCTAAGCCTGGCATATCTGAGATGAAAGAAGGCCTCTGTGACTAGAGTATGGTAGGGTGAGAGGAAAACAGCTGTAGAAGTAGAAAAGTCAACTAGGGTTAGACTTACAAGTCAGATAATGAACTTTGGATTTTATTCTAAGTGCTATGGAAAGCCACTGGAAGACATTGACAAGATCTGAATTACATTTTTATATTTTAAGAAAATGAATCTAGCTAGTGTGGAGAATGGATTGTAAAGGGTCAAGAGCGGAGAAGCAGGGGAAAAGCAAAGAGGCTGCCACAGTTGTCTGAGTGAAAGATGATGGTGGCAAAGACGAGAGGTGTGGCAGAGATGGAGAGAAGTGAGCAGATTTGGGATACGTTTTGGAAGGGAGGAAGTGTCAGCAGGGCTCACTGATGACAGACTGGAGGGGAGGTGGGGTGATGTTAACTGAAGGAAAGAGAAAAATTGAGAATGGCTGCAAAGGCAGCAAAGTTGTTTTCTCTGACTGTATATTAGACACTATATGAAGAGGTCAGTGAATGTGGAGATGAGGAAAGAGGTGGAGATGAAGATTTATGGCTGACTGGCATACGGTGTAAAAAGAGCCTTGGAAGTGAACGAGACGACTTAAACACACACACACACACACACACACACACACACACACACACACACACACAGCACCGGATAGACTCTGTGACTTCAACAATGCCAACTGTGTGCCTAGTCCTATGCTCGGTGTATCTTTGGGAAAAACAGATCTTTGTCTTCAGGGAGCTTCTATCAGAGAAGACAAGTGCAAACACAATAAACGATGTAGTACATTAGAAAGTGGTAAGTGCTATGAAAGAAAAAGCAGAGTGTGGCTCAGGAGTGTGGTTACGGTAGTGAAATTAAAGAGAAGTCAGGATAAGCATCATTCAAAAGGTGAGACGTGAGCAAAAAGGGAACAAAAAGACAGGCAGAGGAAAAGGTCAGTGTTAAGACCCTGAGGCAGGAATACATAACATTTTCCAAAATAAGTATTGGTGACATATTTGAAAAATAGCCAGAACAGTATGAGAGACTGGTCTGAATGGGAGACCAGCAGGATTGCAGCAGTGAGAAAAGGGCCAGAAAAGGAATGGTCATGAAAGCAGCGTGAAACCCAGAAGGGTATGATGTCATAGAAGTCAGGAGAAAAGGGTGTTAAGGCTCAACGATGCTGAATGCTGCCAGGAAGTGAAGTAAGATCTGAACAGAGAGGTTCCTAGTGTTGGAAGTGCAGTGTGGAGTCAGTGGGGAAGAGAGCTACCTCTACAGAAGGGCAGGAAAGGAAGTACAGATGGCAGGAGGTATATTCACTTCTAAAGGTAATAGGACAGGTTGGCTCTTGGGATTTAACTAAATTCTTACTCTATCACAGCCAGTGAACAGGATTTGAAAATTTTAATTATGTCAACATGGTCAATCAGTGCTGGAATCCAAAAAACTCATTTTATTTTCTCATTCAATTATAAACCATGAAAAGAAAAATCACTACTCTATTTCTCTAAAAAAAAAAAAAAAAAAAAAAGAGAAAGCAAGTTAAAAACTCATAAGCCAGAGTAGCAGCTTTGGCAGCAACACGATAGCAGCCACCATTTATTGAGATCCACTCTGGGTGTTGTGGATACATTAATAATCTTTTGTTTGTACAGGAATATTGTCACAGAGGTTTTACTATTCATACTGTGTATGAGGAAAGGTAAAACAGGGTTTCTCTGCTAGGAAATGGCAGGAAGGGATTAGAAGGAGCTTATGCTTTTTCTACTTTGCCAGTGTCCCTCTTTTATTCACACCTGCTCAGAACAAGACATCACATAGGGGTAGGTTTTCTTCATGCTTTGTAAGAGACACTCTTGCTAGCTAGATATGATATTTTTTATTCTTTATGACACCAGGAATTATGTTAGTTACCTTAATGCTCTATTGGAAAAATTACAAATTACTTGTTGACAGTTCGTGGTTCAAATTTTTTCACTATATGCATTTAACAATATACAAGATTTTACAGTCTAAAGACCTATGAAAAATCTACTATTAAATTGTCTTTATGTGTTAATTGAAAACATTTGATTGAAATAGTTAATCCTTTAAAAATGCTTAATCAGTACTGACATATAAAATATAATCTTTGTTGACAACTGAGAAAGGAAGATGATAGATTTTTCAAAAAGTTTAGAAAAGACTCATGAGATCTCACATTGTAGAAATAAAATATTCTTCAAGAAATCAGACTCAATAAAATACTGTTCAATGTCATGGAAAAAAACATAACTATTGCTTTTTGAAAACCGAAACTAGATACACTTCAATCATCTCAATTAGTGTAGGTAAGGCAAACACCAGATGCTCATTAAACAAAGTTATTTAATTGCAACAAAGAGAAAGATGCCAAAGTAAACAGAATAATCAATAGAGAATGGCTTCACAAATTGAAGTTCATCTGTAGTATGGAACACATCATGCAGCTGTCAAAAATAATAGGCAGAAGTGTGTGCACTGCCATGGAAGATATCTATGAAATACATACATTATTTTTGTATGTATGTGTATATATATATATCTCATAGATATATACCTAAAAGGCAGGTAACAGAATGGTATATGTTAATAGCCTAGATACAGGCTACTTTCACTTTTTTTTTTTTTTTTTTTTTTGAGACAGGGTCTCTCTCTCTCACCCAGGCTGGAGTGCAATGGCGCAATCTCAGCGCACTGCTGCAGCTTCCACCTCCTGGGCTCAATCAATCTTCCCACCTCAGCCCTCAGAGTAGCTGAGACTACAGGTGTGTGCCAGCACGCCCGGCTAAATTTTTGTATTTTTTTGTAGAGACAGGGTTTCACCATGTTGCCCAGGCTGGTCTCGAACTCTGGACTCAAGTGATCTGCCTGCCTTGGCCTTCCAAAGTGCTAGGATTACAGGGATGAGCTATCACTTACCCGGTCTCTTTACTTTATATCCTTTTGTGCTATATCAATTGTTCTGATAAGCATGTATTAGTTATGTAATTAACAATTAAAAAGAAAGAAAAGAAATGGGGGAAAAAGGGGTTGTGGGAGGAAGGGAAAGGAAATAAAAAGGGAAATAACAGGAGCCAGGAATAAGATGACAGGCACATGTGCTAGCAGTGTGGTATGGAGAGATCTGGAGTGTGATGGTTCAGGTTCAAGTCCTAGTCCTGTTACGAACTTTGCGCAAGTTGAACTCCAAGGTTCAGAGGTTTCGTTTACTGAATAGTCTTACTATGGTAAGACTATTTCTCACCCTACAGAATTATTGTGAACATTACCATGAGAAAATTTTTGAAATGTGACAAACACAGTGTCTGATACAGTATAAATGCCCAATAAATGGTAGCTATTTTATGTTTTGAAATTAAAATCCTAAAGAAAACAGCTTTACCTATAATTTGATTTTTATACCTTAAAGTATATTTGATATAAACCCTTTTCATTAGTTTTAATAAGTAGGTATTAATGATGATCACAAAGCCAATTCAGTAGAATATACGCTGGTGGTACTACTAGAAATGTATTTCATCTGAGATTTCCAATTCCAGCTTTGCAAGTCCCTAGAGCACTTGTCCTTGTTCATACAACTTTGAATCCTAAAATCTGTGCCTCTTATCCAGAAATTTCAATATTCAATTTGTCTGTATAATGAAACCTGTAAATACCTGTACCCCCAGAAGGGGGATACTAATGAGGGGCATTTCTCCAGACCATTCTTTCATATTTAAAAACATCACTTGGTAGGGATGTAAATTTGTACAACCTCTATGGAAATCAGTATGAAGATTTCTCAATGAACCAGAAATAGAACTACCAGGTGATCTAGCAATCCCACTACTGGATATCTACCCAAAGGAAAAGAATTCATTATATCATAAAGATACATGCACTTGTATGTTTATTGTAGCACCATTCACAATAGCAAAGATACGGAATCAATCTAACTGTCCATCAGTGGAGGACTGGATAAAGTAAATGTGCATATACACAATGGAATACTATTCGGCCATGAAAAAATAATAAAATCATTTCTTTTGCAGCAACATGGATGGAACTGAAGGTCATTATCTTAAGTGAAACAACTCAGACACAGGAAAGATAAATACTGCAGCTCTCACTTATAAGTGGGAACTAAATAACGTGTACACATGGAAGCAGAGTATGGAATGAAGGACAATGGCGACTGACATGATTTGGATATTTGTTCTGCCCCAGTCTCATGCTCTCATGCTGAAATGCAATCCCCAATGTTGGAGGTGAGGCCTGGTGGGAGGTGTTTGGGTCATGGCGGTGGATCCCTCGTGGCTTGGTGCTGTAGTAGCAATACTGAGTGAGTTCTCATGAGATCTGGTTGTTAAAAGTGTGAGGCACCTCTCTCCCTACCATTCTTTCTTTTAAAGCTCCTGCTCTGGCTCTGTGACATGCCTGCTCCCACTTTCCCTTCTGCCATGAGTAAAAGCTCCCCAAGGCCTCCCCAGAAGCAGAGTAAATGCCAGCACCATCCTTGCACAGCCTTGCAGAACCATGAGCCAATTAAATTTCTTTTCTTTATAAATTATCCAGCCTCAGATATTTCTTTATAGCAATGCAAGAATGGCCTAATACAGGGACTCAGAGGGATGGGAGGGTAGGAGAAGGGTGGATGATGGGAGGTTGCTTGGTAGGTACGATGTGCTGGGAGGCTCTCTGGTAGGTACAACGTGCATTGCTCCAGTGATAGATGCACACTGAAGGCCCTGATTTTACCACAATGCAATATATATCAATGTAGTAAAACTGCACTTGTACCCTATGATTATATACAAATTAAAAAAATCAAAACTCTAAATCAGAATAAATGTCCAAGTATAAAATTCATATCTAACTTTCCATTTGAAGTAAGAAATTGATTAAAAATTTAAACTGCCTTCTCACAAGAACCTAATTTAATCAACATTATTTGCTTTTAAAATATTGGCTTCATGTGTTCCCAACATGGGGTCTACTGAAAGCTCATAAATTATCTTAATAAACAAAGTCTTACCTAATGAAGCATCATTCCTGTGAATCTTACTATATTCTGCCCCTCTTCTAAGTATTAAGACTTTCCTTCTTAAAAAATCAAAACCACATTAACATTGCACCCTCTTATGTTTAAAGTTGACTCACATGCTACTGCCCTTGGATTTATGCACCTCATAAACACTCCAAAACCTAATCTACAATGTAAAAGTCTAAAATCTGAAACAGGGGTCAACAAATTTATTCTGTACAGGACCAGATAGTAAATATTTCAGGCCTTGTGGACCCAACAGTCTGTCAAAACTATCAACTTTGCTATAGTGAGAAAGTAGCCATAGACATTACATAAACAAATGAGTATGGCTGCATTCCAACAAAGCTTTATTTACAAAAACAGGCAGCAGGCTGGATTTGGTCCACAAGCCACAGTTACTAACCCCTAATCGAAAGTATTAGTTAAGTAGAATGTCTATGATAGTCTCATCACTCCTTAAAAGCTTAGTACCACATGCCTCTGATCAATTATTTACTAGATCAATTTCACTTATTAATGATTAGGTTTACTAATTTTCGTATGAATAAATTCTTTTCTTTTTTATTTTTTGAGACACAGGGTCTGACTCTGTGGCCCACGCTGCACTGCAGAGGTGCCATCTGGGCTCAATGAAACCCCTTCCACCTCCCAGGTTCAAGCAATTCTCCTGCCTCAGCCACCCGAGTGGCTGGGACTAGAGGCGAATGCCACCACGCCCGGCTAAATTTTTTTTGTATTTTGAGTTGAGACGGGGTTTCAACCATGTTGGCCAGGCTGGTCTTGAACTCCTGACTTCAAGTGATCTGCCCGCCTCGGCCTCCCAAAGTGCTGGGATTATAGGTGTGAGCCACTGTGCCAGGCCAAGAGTAAATTATTTTCTATTCTTATAATTTCATTAGGGTTCTCCTTAATATTTAATTTTTCATAATTCCACATTTCATTAACTAAAGTGAACTTAATCAGTCTTTCCTCATGAATCTCATTTTCTAAAATTTGTCCTTTTTACACCTTTGACTTCTCTCCAAGTTTCCTATGAAAAGTAGAAATGTCAGCACTTCTCTGTAATTAACTGCTTTTATAAAATTGAAAAATAAAGCAAGCATTTACATGTTTACTTTTTCCTTCATTAAAATTAAAAATAAAAATACTAAAAATTTTTTAAAATTCAAGTCAATTGTTAATAAAGATATCCTTTTAAAGTATGGTAGCAAGCCTCTAAGATGACCCTCAGTGATCCCCAGCCTATACACGGACTATACAAGGGTATACACACCCTTGTATAGTCCCCTCCTGCAATGAATCAAGGCTGGCCTTTTTCAACAATAAAATATGACAAAAGTGACACCCAAAGCTAAGTCATAACGGCAGTGCGGCTTCTACCTTACTCTCTTAGGCTTGGTCACTATGGACAAAGCCAACCACCATGTCATGGGTCACGCAGCCTTGTGCAGAGAGAAACCAACTACCCACCATCAACTTGCCAGACACGTGATCCTCCAGCATGAGCTTTCAAGCTTGCAGAGACTAAAGCCTTAAGCTCATAAGGCTCATCCAACCGCGTAAGAGAACCTGAGCCAGAACTACCCAACCAAGCAGCTTGAGAATTCCTGACTCACAGGAACAGGGAATGTTAATAAATGATTATTGCATTATGTTTAGAGGTGATTTGAGAAAACAGCTGATATTCCTGTATCTAATTAGGTTACAATGTATCTTATTTTGTATAACTGAATATTTTGGTTCTTGGCAGCAGCAGTTGAAAAACAATCATCTGTACTGCAATAAGATGAGTTTAGGGGACAAGACTGACAACAACAACAACCAATTAGGCTGCATGGTAGTGATGGATGCTAGGCTGTTCATTCAACAACACTCAACATTAACTCAAAGCATTCAGTGTGGGAAGCTGTGTGTCAGGCTATTAAAGTATTAACAGTTTGATTTCTACATACTGGTCTATGACCCACAGTTATATGCAAGAAATAATCCCTACTTCACTCCCATTCTTGCCCATGTAAATCTCACTGTTTCACAGGGCACTGTGTTTTTAAATCTTGGTCTGACCCATTAGTGGATAATGAAATGCAGTTAACAGGATGTTTGCTACCAGTACTTTAAAATAACAAAACAGAAGAGAAGGTATAGGTGGTAAAGGGAAGAAAGTATTTTCATTTTAGTATTATATAAAGTGGACATTGGGTCATCCAATAATATTTATTTCTTATTGCGAGTCATGGTCAAAAAAAATTTAAATAAATGACATAAAATACCAAATATGTTTACATCATAGGAAACTAATTAGTCACCACACTCGTCCAGTTAGCTGCCAGCTCATTTTCCTTTTCCAACTTCTCTTTTGCCTGCCCTTTAAATAGCTAGGCTTCACTGCTCGTTTTGTTTTCACACTGATATTTTTAAATTCCTGTGAAAATTGGCTCTGGCTCAGTTGCTTTTTTCCTAATCTCAGTTCTGCTTATCTTGAGAGGGCTGAGAATAGGAAAGTCTCTTCTCCTTTGGGACATCCCATTTAAAACACACCTAATGGTTGTCTCACAAGAGTAAGGCAAGCAAAAAGAGGAAGATCAGATAGGGAACTTGCAATAACACTGAGATAACTGAAATTTCTGGCTAAATGAATCATCTTCAGTTCTCCAACATGCTAGAAATGATTAGATATGCTGGGCTTTCAAGGTTGATTTTTAACTCTAGAATGTCCAAGCAATAACTATATTTCCCACTAAGACTTTTAGATTGTTATCACTCATGCACAGCATGTAAAGCTCTCTGATTTCATGATGAGGGCCACAGATGTAGTACACATCTTGAATGCAATCAGTTATCTCTCAGCCTTCTCTCTTGCAGCACCTGGCACAGTGCTTTGCATTAACCTGAATAAATGAGTATTTTTTAAAAGAAATTATTTGGGGAATTGAAAGACCAAAAAAGGAAATATTTATCCAACTGATAATTCATTTACTTGTTTGCAATGCTTCAAGAGAAAGGCATTATTATCCATAAGGAAGTTTTCCTAGCTTTAAACCAGTATTTCTATCCCTGAAAATATAATTACCAGTAAATATAACAAAATATTTCCTAAAACTTTTTAACAAGATAAAGGAGGATTTCAAGATTGGGTTTTTTCTATCAAAAGGTGAAGTGAAGCTGACACTAAGAGTAAGAATTCAAAGAGTAAGACTCAGCTGAATAATAACTTTTAAAATATACGACACAAGGAGGAAATGAAGAAGCACCATGTTGTAAGCAGATTTTAACAATTAATAAAGAAACAGATTAATGTCTTTGGAAAAGCACAGAAAAGCAAGTAACCAAATTCCACTAGAATGAGATCAAGAATAGAAAGTGGGGGCATTAAACCCCAAAAGCTCTAATGAAAGGAAAATTCTGGCTGTTCTCAAAAGAGCCCTTTTCTAAGCAACATTCCCATTTTTATTAATTTTTCACAAAGGAGTTATTTATGTCAATAAAATTTTGGCAGTTATGTCACCCTAGTCCTTATCATTGGTCTACACAAGACTTGAGAGCAGTCTGTTTAATGGTCTGAATAGCATGAATATGTTCATAAGAGTCAAATTTATTTTCCTAACCCATTCCTGAGTTGCAGACTGGTATACCAAACTTCCTGCCTGAAATTTCCATTGGCTTTCCCACAAACATCTCAAACTTAACCTACCAAAAACGAATCTCTTGTTGATCTCCCACCTTCAATCCACAACTCCTCCCTGACCCTCTGCCCTTTCCCCCAAAAGAACAAATATTTTTTCCTATTTCTAAGCATGAACTCTCCACTCAGCTGCATGAATCACAGGGCTGCAATTTATTCCTCTCTTCTAACCCAAGAAATCCTATGTAGTCTATCTGCAAAATCTCCACTTCAAGTGGTCTACCTTCCTCCATCTCTGCTGACACTTTCTTCATCTGTTTACCATCTTTCTTCATTTAGACAAATGCAATAGCTTCTTAACTATTCTCCTCGTTTCTACTCTAATTCTCACATCATTTAATTCTCCAAAAAATGCCAAGACTTCAATGAAGCTACCAGGTCCTGCACAGTGTGGCCCTGGTCCCCCTCACCAGCCATGGCTGGGGGACCCCATCTTGCTTGCCTAGTTCCAGGCACACTGGGTTCTTTTAGACCCTGTGAGTGTCTTCAGCCTAGAAGGTTCTTCTCTGGTAAACTAAATATATGTCCAGTCTCAGGTTCAATCCATTTAAACACACTTTATTGACCTGTGTAAAAACTTGTCTAATGTCTATCTTTGCTCTATGTTGACAGCTGCAAGAATTCAGGGACAGTGCCCGTTTTATTCATCACTGTGACCCCAAAAGTTACCAGAGGTCTTGGTGTATAATAAAAGCTCAATAAACACTGGTCATTGAAAGGCTTTCTTTTACATCAAATCCCATTTACCATTAAGTATATATAATGCCTTTACACATAAATTATAAATGCAAACAGACAATGACAAGGTAAAATTAAAAATGAATTTAATTTGAAAAAGGAATAGAATCTAAATCAACATAATATGTATTATAAATCTGTTCTTTTGTCTTTAGGGATTACAAGTTTATTAATACAGTACTTTCATAAGTTGAATCTGCAAAATAAGACCTTAAAGGTAAACAAGCATCATGGTCTGATACAGTTATTCCGTTGAAATATTTACTCTAAGTTGGCCATTGCCAGAAGCATCAATAAAATTTCAGAACCAGGAACATCATTTCTAATCTAATATGATTGAAATCTTTATATGAAAGACAGATTAATGAAATTTTAATGTTTTAAATTCTTATCTTCCTATATTTTTCTTTCTCATACATTCGTTACACTAGAAGTATAATTTTTGTCTTTTCAAAGTGAAAATAACATGCTGACCTGAAAACAGATTTTATTTATGAAAAAAATGTATTAAGATAGGATGAAAGAAAGAGGAGGGAAATAACAATTTTGGGGGAAGGTAGGAGCAGAGAGGATTGGTAACTTTAAATTGCCTCTCTAATTCTACTTCAAAGTCCTTATGTCCTTAATGTTAAAGTAAAATTCTAGTCTGGACACTTCTTACACTCAACTCTATTTGTACCTGCTCTTGACAACCTAGTAATGTTCAAACCTGCATATGTGTGAAGTGGCCACACTTTCCTTACCACCCAATCGACTTCATTTTTTTCTATTTTTCATAATGACCTTGATGAGAATGGCAATGTTCTGCCAGGTGGCAGACCAAAAATGGTTTCCATTGCTTGAAGAAAAAAACACAAATATATAAGTAATTTGTCAAAGAATCTTAGCAAACAAGTAGTCGTTTCTGTGAAGCTTGGTCAGCCACCACTTACTAGGCACTCTATCAGAAGAAATGTTTCTCACCCAACTGGGAAAGAAACATAAATTGAAACAGATCACATTTAAAAAAAATTAAAATGGTCTAGTTTCATTTTCATAAAAATATGTTCCTGTATGTTACCTTTATGGGTTCTACACCTCAGTAAGGTAGAAACACTCATTCATCTCAATTACCATTCTTTTCCTACTTCTCTAAGTGTTCCATTTAAAATCATCAGATAGGAATACAGAACTTATGTATATTCTAGTCCCTTCCACACTAAAAAGATCTGACTTTATATCCAGTAGGATATTGCAGAAATGGCAAAACTTGACCTCTGAGCTAGGTCACTGAAGCCCTTGTGGCTTCTCTTTGCTTTCTCTTGCATCACTCACTAGGGGTAAAGCCAAGCACCATGACTGAAGAACTGAAGCCACCTGCTAACAACCTGGATCAACCTGGAAACAGTTCCTCTAGCCCCAGACAAGCCTGCATCTTAACTGTAATTAAGACTAACATCTTAACTATAATCTCCTAAGAGAACCTGAGCCAGAACCACCCAGCTAAGTCACTTCCATAATTCCTGACTCACAGAAACTGAGTTATTAAATACTTAACTGTTGACTAAGACACAATATTTCCTCAGTTTTCATTCACCATGTGTACTACCAATTAAGTTCAGTGTATCTAGAAATTTTAGATTTAGATAGGAAAACACTTTGCAATCCAAACCTGGAATGCAAAAAGTCAGATCTAGACATAGCAAAAGCGGGCTTTTGGAACTTCATTTGTAAGACCTCACATATGTTAACTTGTTTCTAATGGCCAGAATGCTACCAGACAAGGCACTTTAGAGTACTGATAAAGACAGTCATATAGAAGATGCTCATTACATGCTTGATACATCAGTGAACCAATAAATGCAGGTGGAATAAAAGAAACTATAATGCCATAGGTGGTTAGAGTCATAGGACACACATCTTTGTAATTACTTATTTACAACATCTCTTTCAACCACCAGAGGGCAGAAACAGCATATTGTTATTCCTCGACCTTCTGATTTAACAAAGCATTTAGAAGGAATAAAATATAAATTCTGCACAAAAAGAGAGAAAGGAATGTTTCTTAATAAATAGGAAGCTATTAAATTCTGCATACAATGCCCAAAAAAGCTTATAGATGAAAGCTCAGTTAGAATATAGGACTTCAAGAGGTGGATACGAATCATAAATGGTATTCTAAAAAAGGAAGAAAGCAAAAAACAAGAGGTTGAGAGCTTTGGGTCAGTTTCAAAAAAACATGACCAGAGGGAATGTAGACTGGACTCAATTTCAATTAAACTTTTTACTCTTACTCCATTTCTTCTAGCTACTAATTAGAAAGTAGCTGGTATTACTATAGAAAAAAGTAAATTTGATATACTAAATTCAAGCTCATTTTCAGTTATTCACATTATTACAATCCAACTTTCTTGTTCTATTTCATCAAAATGAACATCACTGTGAACCTGCCAGGAGCTACATCTACTGCCAAGTGCAGTGCCCAGAAAGAAATAATCACCCTCACTGTGGCCAACCTAACTTAGACCTATTATCTGACTGCAGATGTGACAATGTCCTTTGATATTTTATTATATATCAAGTACTTCCCAACTGCTCTGTTATTTTTAATGGTACCACCCAGCAAACAGTTTATTGAATTATATTTCTATATATCGTCATTTTCTACTGAACTGAAAGCTTACTCCTAACAAAACTAGCACAGCCATTTTCCTTTTTCTTCAAGTTACCTAACTAAGCTACAGCCAGGGACAACTAGCCTTATTATTAGTATTTTATGGGACCTCTGGCAAATTATGTTGTATCTATGGGTTTATGGTCTGAGTCCTAAGACATGTATGTGGTTGGCAAGTATATTTATAAGCCTAGAGAGACAGATAACAAATGAAATGCAATCCAAATATTTCGCAAAGGATATTCTTATGAAAGAGACTGAAGAAGATAAATGTGTTAATTCTTGATTAATCTAAAAGGCATTAATAAAAATATCCCATCCCCTCAACTACAATAAATAACAAGATTTTATATGTATGTGTGTGTTATTAATTAGTTAATGGCTATCCTTGGAACAACTTGATCTTCATTACTTTTTGTTTCTTTGGGCCCCTACAGATATGGAGACTCCCGAATCATTTGCATTCTTTAAGATATGTTAAGTACACAGGCATTCTTCATGGGAATGGGACTCTTCCAGCCTCAAATAACAGAAAATCCAATTCAAATTAGCTTAAACAAAAGGAGGGAATGTATTGGTTCAATTCATTTAAAAGTTCAGGAGTAGATTCAGGAACGGCTAGATCCAGAGACTCAACTAATATGATAAAGTGTGTATCTATCTGTCTCTGTTCTTTACCTCCTACCCTTCTCTCTCCTCCTCCCAGGCCAACCCTACCCCTCCTCTCTCTGTCTTTCTCTCTGTTATTGCCCCATGAGGACAGCTCTAGGCTGACATCTTTACAGCTTCAAATCCAACATAAGACATTCTCGTTCTCCAGAGCTTAAGGAAAGTCCCAGGATCTAGTATTACTGGTCCAGCTTACATAATGTGCACACCCTGGTCAATGACAGGATCAGGAGGTATGGAACAAATACTGACCAGACCTGAGTATAATAACAAGTACTGAATAAGGAGTTTTTCTCCAAGGTAAATGTGAGTTAGATTCTCAGAAGAAACAGAGGATGGACAGGGCACAAAAGAAATGTACGCCAATCTCTGTATCACAGTTTCAAAGAGGTCCATTAATCTCCTCTCCAAAGTGAAGAACCAACGTTAAAAGAAAGAAAAAAAGGGTATAGAGAAGTACATTTCTAAAATGTCGATTTAAATCTAACCCTGCACTATATTGCTCACAAGTAACTGATACCTTAATCAAATGCAGTGCCTTACTCTGCTTCCTCAACTTGTAAGCACTGCATTTGCCTCCACCGACTATATAACAATCACTTCTTGAAGTACTGTTTTGTCTTCTGACTGTGGCTTCCAGGACCTGCATTAGCGGAGTTCTACCTCTCTGATTTTTATAGGTATTCCCCAGTGTCCTCTCCTCTTTTTCTGTCTTATCACTTCTATTCAAATAACTCTCAAATATTCATTTCCAGGCTAAAAATTCTTTGAAAAATTCCATTCCCGCATTTTTAAAAACCAAGTGTAGATCTCAAAACCTAGAGCCACACCCAAAATATTCAAAACAAACATCACTTATTCTCTTCAACAAAATCAGCCTTTCCTACCTCTCAATCTATCTGTGAAATAATCTGATCATTCAGACATTCTGTCTTCCATGAAGACTTCCTTCCCCTCTCTCTTCACAAGACAGGGGTATGCTTTCACAGCACCCTACTCACCGGCATAGTACTTATCCCATTTCATTGTGATGACTAGCTTACTTACTTGAGCTCTTACACGAGAATATAAACTCACTAGCAAGGGCATAGCTGTATCTCACATGTACATCCTACATGCCAAGTACAAATAGCCAGTACATAAAAAGTCCCCAGCAAATGTTTAATGAGAAAGGGGCAGAGGGATTCATTTTTATTAAAGATCTGTCAGCCATAAAACCAGATTTTTGGGGGTTTACTATTCAAATAGACTATGGCTTGATAAATAAGGTCTAGGCAACAAGACTGCTACCAAAATTTATACAGCAAAAAGTCAGGGAATAGAATGAAAATTTAAAAATCACTACTTTCTTCTTATCTTTTTCATAGCCATTCCCTGAGGATTTTTAAAATTACTTTTAAAATAATAATAATAGATATTAAACACTAGGAAACTTTGTTCCTCCAAAGGACTAAAAACAACAGTCTATCCATAGGCACCAGACGTGGTTTCTGTAGAGGCCTTAACAAATTTTTCCTTATAAGACCAGGCACAGTGGCTCATGCCTGTAATCCCAGCACTTTGGGAGGCTAAGGCAGGTGGATAATCTGAGGTCAGGAGTTCGAGACCAGCCTGGCCAACATGGTGAAACCCTGTCTCTACAAAAAAACACAAAAATTAGCTGGGCGTGGTGGTGCACACCTGTAGTCCCACCTACTCGGGAGGCTGAGGCAGGAGAATCGTTTGAACCTGGCAGGCAGAGGGTGCAGTGAGCCAAGATCACGCCACTGTGCTCCAGCCTGGGCAATAGAGCAAGACTCCATCTCAAAAAATAAAAAAAGAAAGAAAATAAAAAAATCTTTCCTTGTAAGTATCAAGCAACCCAGCTGCTGTTCCTTGAAACACCAAGAGATGGCCTTGTGGGGCAGAGCAGACTGAGAACAACTAACTCAATCATTGAAACCCAAACCACTTGCTTCTCAGTGACATGCCTCTTAACATTAAAGTGTCATTACAATCTGAATTTTGGTTTGAGAAATTCATTATTATCGGTTTCTGTGACACTAAACATACTACTTAATATTCTACATTTTCTCACCTGTAAAATGATAATACTAATAATTATCCCACAGGGTTGTTGATAATAAGTGAACATGTAGGAAAAGTACCTAAAGCACATTTGGTGCTCATGAAAGAGAATATGATAACAGTGGCTCTCTGGCACTCAGAGGAAACTAAGGTTTGCTGGCTTCACTAAGCTGACACCTCTTTCCAGAGTCAGCTGATAATGATAACAGCTTTCTTTAATCTATACAAGGGAGATACTATTTATACTCATCTATCTATCTATGTAAAATACAATAATATTTCCTTTTCATGACTCCTTAAGTTGTATATAATTTTAAACAAACTTGCACATTGAATTCATCCTTGCTGTTTCCCCCACTCTCCTTTTAATCTCCTTTAAGTTAACCATGTTTTGGTGTTTATTTTCACTAGTGGTTTTTAAACTTTAATTAGCAACAGCTCTGTTTCATTGCTCTTCAGAAATTTAACTTTCAAAAAACATAAACTTGTTTTGTTCATCTGTGACGAAATGACAACAGCTTTGTCTTGTGGGACGTTTAAACATTATTCTCTTTGATTTTCTTCTTAAGACTGTTCACACTGACACCAAATAGTTGCAGTCTGTGTTGTTTTAGTACATTACACATAACCTTAGAAACCTTATCCTATTCAGTCTGGCATTTGACAGCAAATAAGAAAGTTAAATATGCTGTATTTCTAATATTATACT
Organism: Pan troglodytes; assembly: GCF_028858775.2. Taxonomy (NCBI): domain Eukaryota; kingdom Metazoa; phylum Chordata; class Mammalia; order Primates; family Hominidae; genus Pan; species Pan troglodytes. The sequence continues at coordinate 26,319,698 of NC_072408.2, read as the reverse complement.
TGTTGGGTTCAGTACTTATACTTATTTTTGTTTATTTCTAAGCAGCAGACAAAATGTTTCTGGTATTTTATCTCTTCTCCATTACTTCTGTATAATTCTGACGGCAATAATGCAAGGCAACATTAATTCAATGTAAAGAAGGCACTAGAAATATGGTAAGGGAGAAGAGGAGGGTCTAGTCAATGCTACTTCGTCTTGCTATTGTTAGAGTACTCAAATTAAGTTAAAAGTACATTTCAACTTCCATTATTAACTATAAGCAAAATTACAAATAACATGGACATTTTCTTAAAACCACCTTGGTTCCATTAAATTTTGTCATTCATTTTAAAGTTCCCATATATAACACCTTTGCAAGAAACTGAAGCTTTTCCTTTAGGAAAGGATTGATGGAAAGGATTAATCTATGAGAATACAGCACAATCAAAACATCAAAAATGCCAAAACTGTCTCACTGGCAATAATAAAAGAAAGAAAGAAATTGCTTGGATGCGAAAAAACAATCTGCTTCACAGCTCAAATTCTAGAAATGTAAAGAAAAAGTGCCCTCATCTGGCCAAACAAAAAACTTAAAATTTTAGGAGCATGTGTTAACTCTTGCTCAAGACTAATTTTCTGGGCTTTAACTGGTATATAAATAAGTCTTAAAAAGTAAAAATAAATAATAATCCAACAACATAAATTTTTGCTGCCTTTAAAAACATAACTGTTTGCTGCAAAAAATAACTACTGAAACCATAAGATAGAAAGCAAATTATGTAATATATAATCTCTTGAGAGCAAGGACTATGTAGCAGTAATCATCTTTGAGCTCACCCAGATCTAGACACATAATCCTCAGTTTTATTTCTGATGAAGCTAATGAATGTAGTCGAATTGCAGTTGAATACAAATTGTCCCAATCAGCAAAAACATCCTTGACATTACATATTACCTTACCTTAGTTGTCTTAGATTAATAATTTGTTCTCTAAGGGGCTTTTTTTGAGTCAGAGTCTCACTCTGTTTGTTACCCAGGCTGAAGTGCAGTGGTGCGATCTCGGCTCACTGCAACCTCTGCCTCCCAGGTTCAAGCACTTCTCGAGTCTCAGCCTCCCGAGCAGCTGGGATTACAGGCGCCTGCAACCACACCCGGCTAATTTTTTGTATTTTTAGTAGAGACGGGGTTTCACCATGTTGGCCAGGCTGGTCTCAAACTCCTGACCTCAAGTGATCCACCCGCCTAGGCCTCCCAAATTGCTGAGATTACAGGTGTTAGCCACCATGCCCGGCCCTAAAGGGCCTTTTAAAATATCAAAATAACCAATACAGCCACATTAATGTTTTTTCAGCATCACCTTTTACTATATTGAGTTAGTGGTATAAGTAAGACTTCAAAATCTTTATTTCAATGCTATACAATTATTGTGCTTTATTCAACAAGAGATTTCAAAAACTTTAAAAGATAACACATTTTAGGTACTGTTGTTCTACTTCATTTAATCACATTATTTTCCTTTAATAATCTTATCTTAGTGCTAAATTTAAGTTCCTTTACAATCTAAGCAGAATTCAATTCTAATTCATACCAGTACTGGTCTGTGGCTATCCAATGTGCTATAGCCTTCCATTTCGTTATACCTAGTTCAGGTCATCTCAAGTAAATAGTGAAATATTACTATAGAGTTCTTTTTAATCTGATATTTTCCATTATATTAGAGAATCAAAATTGATTTTTTTTTTTACAATTTCAACTATCTGCCTATCCATGTGAAACATATAAAACTTTAGAATGGTGGTTCTGAATGCTGACTGTGCACTGTGGAGTTCTTTAAAAACAGATCCCCAGGCTCCACACCAGAGGTGTCTGACTTGGGTCTCAGGTGAGCTTAGGCTTGAAGCTGTGGCTGATGTTTTTTAGGAGCCATAGGTGCATATAAAGCACAGTCTCAGGAATCGGCTTTGGAATACAGTTTAAAAAAAAAAAAAACTATATATTTCAAAGATATATATTTTTTAAATATTTATATTACTTCTATAACAAACAATGCAGTTTTAAAAACTCATATGACCAACTTATTTTAAATCACCATTGTATTGCATGGGTCTTTAGAGATATAATTGCAACAATCACTGTCAATTTTTTTTGGCCAAATAATTAGTCATCATATTGGTGAATTTCTAAAATATACTTGCAGGTGTAAAATTATTTGTGCATCAAAAATAATAACAAGGTGCCTTTTAAATACCATTAATCCACAGTATCTGACAAAATTGTTCCCTATCTGCTTATTGCCAATTTAGAACTTCCTGGATTCAACCACAAGGCAAATCCCCCTACATTTTTATTATTTTTCTGTGTGAAGTACCCCAGATTTCATATGCCTCAGCCCTGAGGATGACTCCCCTCATGGGTTAAATAGAGGGGTTTTCTGCTGGGCCTGCAAAACAGTCTTGAGAATGAAAATACCCTTGATTACTGTCAAATGACCTAGTCTTTCAGAGTAAAAATTTAAATCCCAACAGTGATTTAAAGTCTATATTCAGCTGTTAATCCCTTTTAGACTCAAAGAGCAGACACGCACAATAAACCTCTAAGCTGACAGTTTGAGATTTGCTTACTACCGCTGGCATTTCCGTGCTCTAAAAAATAATCACCAGCATACTGCACCTTGATACAAGGTACAAAAACTAAGTATCATTAATCATGTGTGTGTTTTGAGAGCAGCCTGAAAGACTTTTGTTTACAAGTCTTTTCATATAAATTTATCCTGTTAGCCAGGCGTGGTGGTGCATGGCACATGCCTGTAGTCCTAGATACTCAGGAAGCTGAGACAGGAGGATATCTTGAGTCTAGGAGTTGAAGTCCGGCCTGGGAAATATAGTGAGACCCTTTCTCTTTAAAAAATATTTTTCTAATTTTTTTTCAGTATCTCTAATTTTTAGCTGAAAAAGGTTATTATTGTGTGTCTTTACAAATGAGAGGCTAACTTTCAGCTACTTAATTAACTCACCTGTAATTACTGCAATAAACCCACCTCTCCCCCATATACCAGGGAAAAATTTACACTCTAAACATTTATATTTAACTAACACTTCACTGTTTTAGTTTTTTCTTTTTTGAGACGGAGTTTATCTCCTGTTGCCCAGGCTGGAGTCCAACGGTGCAGTCTTGGCTCACTGCAGCCTCTGCCTCCCGGGTTCAAGCAATTCTCCTGCCTCAGCCTCCCGAGTAGCTGAGATTACAGGTATGTGCTACCACGCCAGGCTAATTTTGTTATTTTTTAGTAAAGACGGGGTTTCGCTCCATGTTGGTAAGGCTGGTCTCAAACTCCTGACCTCAGGTGATCTGCCCGCCTCAGCCTCCCAAAGTGCTGGGATAACAGGTGTGAGCCACCACGCCCGGCCAACACTTTATTCTTTTGTTCAATTGTTTTTTTCAGGTTCCCCTCCAGTCCTTAGCCTTATGCATAAATTCATAAAATTGAGCTCACAGTGTGACACAACTGTTTCTTCTGTTTCAATATAAATAATACATACTGTTAAACAGAGGCCCTAACAACAACCTATGGGATCAAAAATGGAATAATAAAAAGAGCATTAAACAATTGTTATATAAAGCAGTCAATTTCACATTTTAAAAAACTGCAACTGAAAAACTAATTTCCCAGTGCAAAGGAATTAAATGTCTCGCATAAAAACATAATGTAATCATGTATGACTCAGGAATTTCTGAAAGAGGTAATGTGTATCTGCAATGAAAATAAAACAAATGCAGAATCTCTCCTCCTTTACCCTAAGCATTTGGTTTCTAATCCCAAGTAGAATAAACCAACTAGGACATACACGATTTCTAGGTTTCAACAAATTAGACTGACATACCCAACACTCCACCAGCCACTATAAATATTTCTACTTCTACTACTTTGTGTTTTGAGAGTTGTTTGTTTTTTATTTTTGTTGTTGTTTTAAAGAAATCAATCCACAGACATCACTGCATATTAGCCCACAACTCCTCTGTAGGGATTAAGGAAACTAACACCCAGTAAGGCAGACTAAGGACACAATAAAAGCAATGAAGTCATGAGCTGAATCTCAGTTTTGCCATTTTCTGCCCAGGACAGATCTCTATCAACCAGAAAAATCCTGGATCTCTCACTAGAAAGAGGTAAGCAGGTTCTCAAAAGCTACGGAGTATTATCATTCTACATTTTCCCAACACTGTCATATTTTAACTTATTTCATTTTATCAATGTTATTACTTCAATCACGAAAACTAATAATAAAATTAACTACCTACTTGGAAAACTGCACGCTCCACTTCGTGTAGCTGCAATACTGCACCTGTCTCTCTAACTTGTGACTTCTTTTATTTTCTACAAAATTATGCTGGCATAATCCCTGAATATGCTACGGTCTTTAATGATGGGATCAGTTTGATGTTTCAGCGATCTCTCCTGCATTTACCTAGGGAATAATGAATTCTGAACAAAATGTAATGTACAAGAGAAAAATCAAACCAATTTCTGTGTTGTACTCATTTATAAATATGTGGCTTGCTACCAGTGAATGCATCCTCAATTTTTTTCACGTCACAGCACACAAAGGAAATGACAATACTTGGGCAGCACACTGGAATAACAGACCAAGGAGATTTCTGAAACGTGGGTGGGGGTGAGTGCTCAATGGTTCCAGAAACCTAATCACAGCACACCAGGAGCGGTGGAAGTTGTGTGCAGGAGTACGAAGATGATGACGCTAACATCACAGCCTTAACTGCCATAAGGAACAGTATGCTCAATTTCAAAGCTAGAGTTTACATTTCCACAGTGAACTCACAGAGCTATCCAATTAGTCACACAGAAGCTGATCATCAGCACTGCCTACATCACAGAAAAGTAATAATGGCAGAAAATATTCCTACCACTAGAAAGCCAAATCAAGTATTTTTGAGTAGGGAAATCACCTCTTACTGATCCGTAGAATTAAAAATGCACCTATAAATTATAACTTATTGAAGTAAATAAATACATAGCACAGGACTGATTATCCTCAACTATAAACTGGAAATGAGGTATAAAGGAAACCACTACTTGGGCATGCCATAGTTCAAACAGGCTCCAGGTCAACTCCTGGTGTGCTTTAAAATTATTATGATCATTTGAGCAATATTACCAAAAGAAGAGCACAAAACTTCTTCCCGAAGGACAACACGGCACTGTGGGTGTATTAGATGTGTTGCAGTGGGAACTGATCCAAAGGCTTTGACCCTTTCAAAATGAAACTCGTCTGCATAACAACTGCTTAGCCTCCCTCATCCTTAGTTTCCTTATCTATCAAATGAAATATCATCTTCCTTATAGGTTCTGTTATGAGGATTACAGATAATACATGAAATTTGGTTTCTACCACGTGTCTGGTAGTCATATGCACTCAAAAAGAATAATTGTAATCACTAGTACTATTTTGTATTGTATTTTTAACACATAATTAATTAACATATCTCTATGTTCAATATTTTTAAAAGCTACATAAATAACAATGTATTGTATTCTTGGAAACCGATAAGACACATTTTAGGTGTTCTTACTACAAAAACAAAAGATAAATATGTGGGCCCTGCGTGGTGGCTCACGCCTGTAATCCCAGTACTTTGGGAGGCCAAGATGGGTAGATCACGAGGTCAGGAGATCAAGACCATCCTGGCCAACATGGTGAAACCCTGTCTCCACTAAAAATACAAAAATTAGCTGGGCGTGGTGGTGGGTGCCTGTAATCCCAGCTACTCAGGAGGCTGAGGCAGGAGAGAGAATCACTTGAACCAGGGAGTCAGAGGTTCCAGTGAGCCAAGATCGCGCCACTCCACTCCAGCCTGGCGACAGAGTGAGACTCTGTCTCAAAAGAAAAAAAGATAAATATGTGAGGTAATGCATATGCTAATGAGATTGATCTGGCCATTCCACAGGGTATACATATTTCAAAACATTATGTAGCATATGATATATATATTATTTGTCAATTTAAGTAAATACAGAAAGTTAAAAAAAAAATGCCTCATGTCTCAAACTAACAAGGTGATTTTCTCTTCAGTTTTCTTTCCTATACGTAAGCTTCTAACAAGGAAAACACTTCAGTTTGGTACAAGACTTAATACCTTTACAACACTCGCTAGTCTTCTCTGTTAATGAACAGAAAGGCAGGCAAGGTGGCTCACGCCTATAGTCCCAGCTACTTAGGAAGCTGAAGCTGGAGGACTGCTTGAGTCCAAAAGTTCCGGGCTGCAGCATGCTCAATGCTGATAGCGTGTCCGTAATAAGTTCAGCATCAATATGCTGAACTCCTGGGAGCGGGAGACCACCAGAGTGCTTAAGGAGTGGTGAACTGGCCCAGGCTGGAAACAGAGCAGGTCAAAACTCCTGTGCTGATCTGATCGGTAGAGGGATTGTGCCCGCGAACAGCACTACACTCCAACCTCGGCATATAGTAAGGCTCCATCTTTAAAAAAAAAAAATTACTTATCTACTTTCTTATTTATTTTAAATAATAGAGAGAGAGGGAGGGAGGAAGAGAGAGGGAGGGAGGAAGGGGGGGACAGAGAGAGAGAGAGAGAGTGTCTGGAGAACTCCCTCCAAAGCTATACAACATTGTATCTTGTTATCTCATGGTTTAATAAAATAAGTCAATTGTTAGACATTTGTGTTATATTCACTTCTCACTATTTTGAAGGTTATTTAATTTTTTTTAACATCTAGACCCAGAAACAGAATTACAGAATTCAAAAGGGATTACCTTCTGGCTTTTAATACGTATTTCTTAGGCAAACCTATCTTCCTGAATGAATACTGAGGTGTGGGGTACAACCCGGGCAGAATCCTATTGATTGTGAAACTTTGTTGGTTGACTCCCAATATACCTTAATCGTATCTTGGTACTAAATATGTTTGTTTAAGAGAATTTAAATTATAAAGAAATCAAGAACAAACTTTTCAAAATTATTTCAAAATAAGGGAAAGATTTCTTCAGTCACAGTTACTAAGCAAAAGAGTTTTAACAACGTATGTACACTTTACTGTTTCAAATTTTCTTAACAAAACTAACACATGTGTATAGTGCACATATAAAATTTTTTCCCACAAACTACAAAGGATTTAAAGTGTAAAAGAAAATCTCTTCCGCTGCATCCACATCAAAACCCAATAAAACCTGGAAGTAATTATTGCTAACATTTTCTTTTGTGTCCTACCAGAATTTTTATATAGAAAAGCATAAATAAATAAAAACTTTATTAGTATATAACATGCTTTAAAACTTGCTTTTTTCCTCTTAATATCAGATGTTAGCACATACAAATCTATTGCTACATATATTCTACTGTTCCATAATTTATAAAACTGAAAAAGTCTGGTTAATTTCTATTTTTGCTATTTTGTATGTGTTGTGTGTATAAACAACATTTCAATGGCCATCCTTAAAAACAATATGGAAGTTCAACTCAATATCAATACTGTACTATTAAATTTGCAGGATAAACCTCCAGGTATAGAACTGATGAATGAGCATTTTATATTTGACTATTGTCACAGTTTACACTTGATCAGTAGTAAAAGAGAGTTAACTATTTCCCTCTGCCTTCACTAACATAGGGATATTCCCACATTGAAATCTTTGCCAATTTGATACAGGAATAAGATACCTCATTCCAGGTGGCTTCTAAAAAATTGGCCATTTATGTTTCTTTTTGTCTGACTTTCACTGTTCCCATTTTTATTCACATTTCATATTAGCTTGCTCATTATTTTCTTAATGGGAATCAACTATTTTAAAATGCTACATATGCAAATAAAATTTCTCTCACTACAAAACAATTTTGAAGACTGGCTATAGTTTCCCTGTGTTGTATAAACTGCTTGTTTAGATTCTTGAACTTATTCATCTAAATCCAACAGAGATGACTGCATGGAGATTTATGTTTACATACATAAATCTATTGTACAGATAAAAATACAACCAAGTGGCCCTCTAGTATGGAAGAGGCTAACAAAGACACAGCATCATGTAAATAATAAAAGGCCTAGGGTAAATCTAATTCTGGTCTCAGCTCTGCTACAATAAGCTGAATAACCTAGGTGTCACCTTAGCCCTCAAAGTATCAGCTCATCAGTCAATAAAATGAAAAAGTTGGGCAGAACGGTCCCTAAGCCTGCTTCCAAGTGTAAATCCCATGCCTCTAAGAGCTCACAATGTTTTTCTTAGAGCATGAAACACCTATAGGACAAAATGAAATAATTGGTTATTATGAAGTAAAAAACAAATAACATTTAAGTATATGTTAAAAATAAAACTCAAATCATAACAAGATTAGCAACATGATACTACCCATGTTTGCTTTTTTAAGTTCTCAGAATATTAGAAACTTGGGGAAATATACACATATAGCGAATATATTCAAAGAATTAACTTACCACCTCCAGTGCGATTTTCTGATAATCATTTTAAGAGCAGTTTAGCAGGAAGAACAACAAAAAACGAAACCTATTTAAGAGCCCACTGCTATTAAAAGCTCCTTGTTGCCAGAATAGTACCATGCCCCTTACAGGCATTTACATTGTTTTAATTTTTCAATCCTTGTATTAAAGAAATATCTTAAAATAAAATTAGATTTGTAGTTGGGTTTTCATGGTTCTACTCATGATATTATTAAAAACAAATCGCTTTTCTCCCATCTGAAGAATTATTTCTGTGCTGTGATGCCTACGCTTATTCATTTTATAGTTTTAAAAATGTGTTTAAGAAAAAATTGTCTCAAACACAAATTATATGTAGGTGGAAAATCATTTCTATAGCAACAGTAGCTTCCGTCTAGGAGTCCTGAAAGGTAAAAACCTCCTAATTCCAATACTTAAAACCTAATGTTTGATTTTTGATGGTGGCTCCTAATTTTTTATCACTACTAACATGAACTATCTAGACCACTATCATCCCCATGAGACCTGGCCAAATTCAAAAAGTATAAAAATACATGATGCCTTTTTAAATGATAAAGTTAATTACAAGAAATCAAACATGACACCTTAAGCTATCCCCTAGGCTGTATTCCTCTTCTTTGTCCTGTTCTCTGGAGCCAAAGGGATTCGTGGGATAATGACAGCTTCAAAAAGTGAGTGATTTGAGAATCTTTGAGGTCTTACTGCTAATAAAAAGTATTAGTACCATGTCATTACTGTTACCCGGGGGAAAAAAATAAAAAGCACTGCTCCCAGCTAGCACTGGTTTCGTCCCCACACTCAACTGTGTCTGGCTCCGATAATGGGGCACATTTTTTTTTTTGGAGAATCCTTTCTTTACTATTCTGATGGGCAGAGATTGAAAACTGGCAATAAAAAGAAATTAAAGCTGTACTTTTTCATAAACAGATGGCAAATTTTATGTGTATGGGTGTATGCATACAAGAAAGGGAAATCAGTAGCAATTTTCTTTAAAAAAAAAAAACGTTTTTCCCATTCTATTGCTCAGATGCAAAACATACCTGAGACACGAGGAGAATGATCACCACCACTACTTTAACACCCCAAAAGCACAGGACACACTGAATATGGTGGAGTAATAAATACAGTGTTCATGAAATTCTGTGTTATTTTCCTGGCTCTGCCATTTTCTAGCCATGTGACTGTAGCCAATTTGATTTATCTGTGCTTCAGGTGTATCATCTGAAAATAAGAATAATGATGGTGCTCTCTTAAGCGTTACTGCAAAGATCAAATGAGTTAGTATATATAAGAGAACTGTGCCTGGTAAATGATAAGCACTTAATCAAGCAAACAGTTGTCTCCATTGTTTTGTTTTGAACCATTCTAACAGGTATGCAATGTATATAACTGTGATTTTAATTTGCATTTCCCTAATGACTACTGATGTTGCACAGATTTTCAAGTATGTATTTGCAATCTGTATATCTTCCTGAGGAAGTGACTGCTCAAATCTTTTGCCCCCCCGGGTCATTTGTTTTCTTATTGGTGAGTTTTGAGAGTTCTTTATGTTACTTGGATATGATTTCTTTGCCAGATATATGAACTGCAAATATAGTCATGAACCACATAATGGCATTTTGGTCAACAACAGACAGCATAGATAACAGTAGTCCCCTAAGATTATAATGGGGCGGACAAATTCCTACCACCTGGTTAAGTTGTAGCCATCATAATATCATACCACAATGCACTACTCAACTGTTTGTAGTGATGCTGATGTAAACAAACCTCCTGTGCTGCCAATCATATAAAAGTATATAACACATACAATTATGTATAGTACATAATATTGGGTAATGATAAATGACTGTTAATGGCTTATGTATTTACCAAACTTTTCTTTTTATTGTTATTTTAGAGTGTACTCCTTCTACTTATTAAAAGAAGCTAACTGTAAACAGCCTCAGGCAGGTCCTTAGGGAGGTATTCCGGAAGCAAGGCATTGTTATCACAAGAGATGACAGCTCCATGAGTGTTACTGCCCCTGAAGATCTTACAGTGGGACAAGATGTGGTGGTAGAATACAGTGATACTGATGATCCTGACCCTGTGTAGCCCCAGGCTAATGTGTATGTTTGTGCCTTAGTTCTTAACAAAAAAGTTTAAAAAGCTAACAAAAAAGTTTAATATAAAAAAGCATACAGAATAAGGATATAAAGAAAGAAAACATTTTTGTGTAGTTGTGCAATGTGTTTGTGTTTTAAGCTAATTGTTATTACAAGAGTCAAGAATTTTTAAAAATTGCAAGAATTTAAAAACATTTTAAAGGGCCAGGCATGGTGGCTCGTGCCTGTAATTCCAGCACTCTGGGAGGCTAAGGTGGGCTGATTATTTGAGGTCAGTAGTTCAAGACCAGCCTGGCCAACATGGTAAAATCCCTGTCTCTGCCGAGGTACCGCCACTGCACCCCAGCCTGGGCAACAAAGCAAAACTCCATCTCAAAAAAGTTAAAATTGTATATCAATATAAATAAATCCACATAAATTTTAGAATAGCTAAATCAAGCTTTCTTAAGCTTGGTAAATCTATATTTACAGGTAGCTATTTTTTACAGGGTATGAGTGTCTCTTCATTTTTATATTAAAAGAAACATTAAAATCTTCCCAGAGGCAGATGAAGAAACTGATTATCTTCATCTTCCTCAGTCCTTTCATCAAAGTCTTGTCACAGAATGTAAATGCTCACTCCCTCTCTCAATTGATTTCTTCTTAACAATCACAGTCTTTTCAGGAATAACTGGACATCACAATCCTCAAGCTATTAATAAAGTAGTCTCTCTATAGAGCCCCTTTATAAGTCAAGTCAAGGTGTCTGGGGTTTTTCTCTGAAATAGGGGATGGGAAAAAGCAAGGAGAAATATCTCTATCACAATTAATTACTATCCTCATTTTACATACCAAACTGCAGAAAAGTTTTCACTTGATTAAAGATTTTATAAACTTCTTGCAATTGTCTTATTAGTCAAACACCAAAAGACACAATGGTAACAGACTACAACTATAAACAAGAGTTTTACAACTGTGGTTTAATAAATGTAGGGTCTGTGGCACAGTCATCCTCCCAAGTAATTCAACTACCCTGCCCTTTCAGCCAGGAAGGCTGCTTACTTTGAACCAAAGTATGTAAGAAAAGACAGCAAGTTTCAAAAAAGTATGTCGTCTCCAGAAATGAAGAATGATAAGTCAGTTAAATATAAAATTATTAGAGAGGCTGGGCACGGTGGCTCACGCCTGTAATCCCAACACTTTGGGAGGCCAAGGCAGGCGGATCACAAGGTCAAGAGATCGAGACTATCCTGGCCAACATGGTGAAACCTCGTCTCTACTAAAAATACAAAAATTAGTTGGGCGTGGTGGCAGGTGCCTGTAATCACAGCTACTCCGGAGGCAGGAGTATTGCTTAAACCCAGGAGGCAGAGGTTGCAGGAGTGGAAATTGTGCCACTGCACTCCAGCCTGGGCAACAGAGGGAGACTCTGTCTCCAAAAAAAAAAAAAAGTCTTCTGAATTGTTATACTCACAAGTCTCCCTCATACAATTAAAAGTTTTCACCTCACCCATTCCTACACTTTCAATTCTTATTATTTATACACAAAATATCTGCAGAAACATCAGTACTCAAGTATAGTTATTGTACAAGGTTTTTTAACTCAAAGAAAAAAAACATTCCATATAAGCCATCCACATATTTTTAGTCATTCAGCAAAGGCCAGACATTTTGATTTTATCAACGAATGAAAATAGGTAAGAGAGGCATTTCCAGATACTGGGATTGGGGTTTCTACCTGATCTCGTTTCATATCTTATTTCCTGGTTTATATGTAGGCTGCTTCCTAAAAATGGTTAACTCAGGGCTAGCGGTTACCAGGCAGCTCTAGGACAGTTAGACTACACATAATTAACAACAGATAATAAGTACTGACTAAATATGAATTTGTTTCTCTTATATATTGCCTTTTCTCTACAGATAGTGATTAACATTCATTTCTTAGCACACACCATTGAGTCGGGAATCAGAAAAAAATGACAGAAACAGTTTACAAAAAAACAGTGGAGAAAAGTTACACAAAGTAGATGAGAAAGAACTGCAAGTTATCGGTAATGGCCCAGAAAGATGCTCAATCCAAGTCTAAGAGACTGTGGCCCAATTAAATCTTGACCTGGTTTTTACCCAGGCCATTTCCCAGAAGCCAATGATGGTTTGCAGGATAAAGAAGGAAGACAAGGTTTAGGAAGACCTTAATTGAATCAACACATACAAGGTCTGAAAAGACTTGTATGGGTTCTTCCAATCACATATTTCCTGAATTTATCTATTTTGTTTAACATTTTAATGCATTTGAAATTTGGCTCATTTTAGATTCAATGTGTGCATTTAATGTGGTAGCTTGTTCTCATAGACAAGATGGTATTAAATCACTGGTAGATGTTTCAATCAGCGTGTCAGGAGGCAATATTAGAAACAAGCCTACCACTGGTGGGCAAAGCCAACTTACCACTGTCCTAGAAGTGAAGACCAGAAGATGCTGGAGGCTCTGCCAGTACTAGGAAAGGAGAAAGGGCTCAGATTCCTTTCACTGTCAGCGGAAGCCACCTAGGCAAGCAACACTAACTTAATTTGTCTATGTTGGCTTTAGTTTACAACCCTCTTTTTTTTTTTTTAACTTGACAACCTTTAAATAGCAATTAACAGACCTTTACTTAAATTCAAATATTAAAACTCAACATTGTTCCTTAAGTTAGCCACCTGGGTCTAAACTAACTACAATATTAGTAAAGCTGCTAAGCCAACTGCTGATTTTCCCATTTTTCTTTAAGGGTAAAAGTAAGGAAAATATGCCACATGTTTTCTAGGACTACAAACAGAATAAAATAAATCAGTAATTTGTTTTCTTTGATAAATTATTTGAATATCCATCATGTGCCAGTAGCTTAAAGAATATTATTCTAATCCTGTATGGCAGCTGATTAAGCTCACTTTACAGAAAAAGAGACAGAAACTCAAAGAGGTTATATGGCTAGAATCAGGGCTGGAATTCAAAGCTAAGCCTGGCTGATTCCAATGCCCAGCTCTTTTCACTTCACCCAGTTACCTCCAGCATATTGACTCATCATTTCACCATTATTCATTTACCTTTTACTGTGTTTCTGACCATAACACATTCTTAGAAGGAATCTTATAATTCAGTATTATCCATTATTATTGCACTCATTTGAAGAGCCCTTTCTTATTGCTGTTATTATTTGTAATAAAGCATTACGAAAATCAGAATGTGCACCTATGTGTGTTGCAGGTGTATATATGGGAGGGGGGAATGCATAGGAAGGTGCAGAATTTTAAGTGAATTTAATATTCAAACACAGGCAAAAATACTACTAATCGTATCAAATTTTATTTCTCCTACTGAGTTTTTTGTTTTTTTGTTTTTTAAATCACTGCAATAAACTGCCTTCAATTTGGGGTCTTGTGGTTTCCACCAATGTATTGGCCACAAATGATTTGTTTCATCTGTGGCACAAATAAGATATAATTCACTTTGGTTATACAAACTCTGAAGCTTTATTTTGTATTAGAATAGCCTATTTATACATAAAACATAATATTTTTTCCACCAACTGAATCCAAATACACAATTTCAATAGAATCTCAAAAACTGTAAAGTTCACCAAAGAGAGTACCTCAAAAGAAATACAGCAAAATGGCAGCCAGAAGGTGATTCCTTCCGATTATCTAAGAATAGCTTAAATCCTAAAGCCAAGCTGAAGTTTATCTCTATTTAAAACCCATGACTTTATGACTTGAAATCTATGTTTTGAAAGTAATCAAGAACTCCTTCTGGGGACAGGATGGGGATAGGAACAAATAGAAGCTCTCAACCAGTATGAGGTAGTTTTAGTCTCTCGACTAACTGATATACATATCATACTTTCAGACTAGAACAGTAATGTAGGCTGTGATTAAATATGGAATTATCAACTAACAGAAACTAGACTGATTCACATACTACCAGGGGTGACTTATGGAAGGCTGAGGGAACTATGAAAACCTCCAGCCATCCAATGACAAGTAGAAGAGGAAAATATCAAGTGGTGTGTCACTTTCCCCAGCAGACATCTTATGACACTGCATTCTTCTCCTTCACCAAGCTGATCATAGTTGTAATTTTATGTTTATTTATATGACAACTGTTTAATGACTACCTGCCCCACTAAAATGAAGACTCCATAAGTACAACGACCATGTCTATGTTCATTCACAAGAAAGCCCAGTAAAGAACACATCACCTAGTGCACAGTAGAGGCCAAATAATCATCTTTGGGCTGAGTGAATGAAATTAATGAAATAAATGAGATAAAAAAATGTGGATAACACAGGTCAAACCAACAGGGAAGAGATAGGATTTCAAAACCTGAAAGCTGTCAGCATAACTAAGAATCACGCACACACAAAATTATCCCAGCTCTGCCCACAACCATGCTTCCAAAGCAAAAAAAAAAATTAAGCCTCAGAAGACTTGCAGAGTGTTGTTAGCAAGTATGATGCCAACATTAAAATCAAGGCCTCTTTCTGCATAGGTTCCTAAATCAAACAAGCGATTGCATCTGATGTCACTTTTATATATCATATAAGTAGGCTATGTTCAGTATCCCTTTTGAAACTGACATTCTTTTTAGCTCTCTGGCTCTATTCTTCTTAGCTCCCAGAACAATCTGAGATCAGATTACTGCTCCAAGGTTACTCTGGAGATTGCTTTCTTCACTTTTCTATACAAAGCATGGATTGCAAAAAGAGAAACAATCCTTAACAGATACAACAGGTAAATAATGAGGTGGGGAAGGTGGGGCATGGGTGTGTGAAGAGTATTAGTTTGCTAATGAAGTGTTAAGTCTACAGGGAGTAGTTATCATCTGTCTCAATGAATATATGTTTAGTGACTTCTTTAATTGTTTATGTTTTTGGTAGCAGAAAGATAATACTTAGTAGTTTTAAAACCAATGGCTTATTTGGAATTTGATAACTTAATTTAAACAAATATAAGGTGGACTATACATTAATAGGAGTCACAAAGATTGACAAATCAAAGGTCAGATGATTCACACAGTTAGGGAAAAATAAATTTATGTTGCCATGGTCATTACTACTTTCAAAGAGAAGGTGGAAAAAGTGAAATACATAGGGTTTTCTTTAAAGTTCAGTTTATCATTATCTACATTATTATAGTTACAAACATGGAAAGTTGATACTTAACTAGTAAATTGCAGAGAGTAGAGAAATCATGATCTGGAACTTAGAGCTGGCAGCCACTGATCTTTGCATAGGTGCCAGGAAGGAAAGTTCCTGGATCACAGCCACTAGTCAGGTAAGGTATAAAAGGACAAATTTGGGATGTGGCAGATCACTCAGGCGTGATAATCAATAATGTGTGAAAGATGAGTACGGGCGCAAAGAACCCGCAGGAAAAGACAGCCACAGACACTCAAATAAAAAGAGGCAAAAGCAGGGATAATGAGGTAACACTGTTATCTTTGGCCATTTAGTTATATAACATTAGATGCAAGACATTTAGAACCACGACACGTTTAAATAACTACAATATGTTTCGATGACGTCAATATTACATGGAAAAAGTCAGATAAAATTCAGTCAAATGTTAAGTTTAAGTTGAACTTTCTTCAACCCTGCTCTAATTTAAAACTTTTTTCCCCTTTTATATAAAGAACTGTTACTATTTTAGAAGCCCACACACAGTTTATTGAAAAAAAGAACATTATGAGAGGCAGCATAATGTTACTGAAGAACAGGGACTTGGGAGCCAGATCCCAACTCTGTCACTTACTGCCTGTCTGACCTTGGGCAGTTACTGCCTTCTTTTTGCCTCAGTTGCCATCTATAAAATGAAATGAAGTACAATAAAACCATTTTTTTCATCAACCTCGTAACAAAATGACAAGGAGGAAAACAAGGTTCAAGGACTTGCTGAATGTCCTTTTGCTTAAAGTTGAAGTTTCTAAGAACCTACTGACAACATTAAGTGAGGATGTACTGTACTTTCCCTTTTGCGAACCTTCTTCAAAACTGCTCATTGTGTAACTATAATGAAATTGCACCCCCAAAGTGGTCTGGCCATTTGATAGTCAGACCAAAATACAGAGGTTTTAGAGCATAAATGATAGTACAAACTACTAAGTGTAGGAAGTTCCCCCAAGTGAATCCTACAGAGGAACTTCCCAGTCTTGGTTAAAGCACAGGTTGAACAGGTATTACAGGTTTCTAGTTTAACTCTTCTGTACTTCAGACCTCACCTCTGAATGTCAAAGAGCCTATCACTGCCAATTTAAAACTGATTAAATAAACACTCTCTAAAAACCTGTAAAATGATGTCTAGGAGGCCATAACATAAAAAGTTCCTACCCAGAAATAAGATTCTTTTGATCCAAAATGTAATTCATAAATTAAAAAAAAAAAAAAAACAGAGTACACAGAAAAGAGGTGAGGTACTCATATCCTCGGTTTCTAAATCAAAAAACAAATGTTTACTGAGCATCAGGCATGTATCAGCTGCAAAGATGCACGTGTGTAAGCTTGACATAAATAGTGCTGTGATCATGGGATAGACAGTGAGTGTTTCTTACAAAGCCATTTATAGACTACTAAACAGGAAAACCAAACATCATGTAGCACTTCTTTGAAGACCTGCAATATATCCACTGGTGGGATCGTCATCTCCACCCCATCAAGAAAAGAAATTTTCAGCAGCTCCAAAACTCTAACTCTTAAGGTCTTCTACATAATTTGAGTGGGTGAGTGTCCCAAAGACTGGGGTCTTCATGGAGGACAGAACGGGGTATTTTTGCTGTTGCTGTTTTATTTTGGGGAGGTTAGTTGGTTTGGTGAGCTTTGTCAAGGTTAGTTGGTTGCTTGCTTTGAGGAGAAAAAATAGAGGGAAAACAGAGGAGTTGAGGTGGGGAAAAACGGCAGGGAGGAAGAATGTGTTTACTTTGGAATATCTTCAATTGATAAGTCTGTGACATCCGCAAGTAGAAATGGAAAAAAAGGGTTTGAAGCTGGGGAAAGAAGACAGCCAGAGATAAAATTTTATGAGGTATCAACTGTGGCTGTGGATGACACATATTGAAAGAATAAGGCCACTCAGGGAGAACAGATATCGAGAATAAGCACACATGAAGGATATAAGCAAGCAAGGCCACCAGCATTTAAGGTAGAAGATGAGCCAAGGGACAAGACTGAGTTGTCTTCAGAGAAGCACAGAGATGTTCCACTGAGAGCAGTGCTAAGCCAGGTAAAGAAGGGGATTTTAAAGGGTGGGCAATAGTGCCAAGAAAGAAAGATTAACATCACAGCCACATTCAAAAGGTGTCAATGAATCTGGCTATTAAAAAAATAATCTGGAAAGGCCAGGAGCAGTGGCTCACGCCTGTAATCCCAGCACTTCGGGAGGCTGAGGCGAGTGGATCACTTGGGGCCAGGAGTTTGAGACCAGTTTGGCCAACATGGTGAAACTCCGTCTCTACTAAAAATACAAAAATTAGCTGTGGTGACACACGCCTGTAATCCCAGCTACTTGGGAGGTTGAGGCAGGAGAATCGCTTGAACCCGGGAGGCGGAAGTTACAGTGAGCAGAGTTTGCACCACTGCACTCCACCCTGGGCAACAGAGAGAGACTCCATCTCAAAAAAAAAAAAAAAAAAAAAAAAACATCTGGAGAGCAAGAAGTGGGGAAAATATCAAGAATGAGGGCAAGTTAAAAGAAGCCTTTTCAGAAAGGGGGTGGCTTAAGCAAGTTTTCTGATTTGAAGAAATAAAACAAAGTGAAAAGAGTGTTACCCAAGTAACATCCTAAAGAGCCTTGGTCAGGGGGTGGAAATCAATAGCAAAAGGGGAAGAAAAATTTCTTGAGAGAGAAGAATAATGGTTACCCCTTCAAACAGAAAGAACGGAAGTAAAAATGGAAGAAAATTCTGAGTTTGGTTGCTAGAAGGAAAAATTTGGATAAAGAACATTCTTGTCAGCCAACTTTTCTCTATTGAGAGAGAAGGGTGTGGTTGTGTAACCTCTACAGAGGTGGTTAGGAGGTTAGGGGCCATTTAAAGAGCCACTGAGTGTTTACTGAGGACTCAGGTGAAATCTGGAAATTAGAAATTTGTAATGGTCCCAAATGAGTTATTTTATTTTTCCCAAGAGAACAGGAAAGAGATAGATAGATAGATAGATAGATAGATAGATAGATAGATAGGAAGCCCACACTGAAAAACTAGTAATAAAATCACAAACAAGAAGTTAAACATAGTTTTCCAGGACACTGAAACGTATCAGTGATGGACAGCGGGGATAACATTTGAAGGTACATAACCTTCATCTCAGACAAAATAGACTCTCAGGGCCTCCACAGTATGGCGGAAAAGATCAAATGAAAGTGAATTCAGGCTGGGCGTGGTGGGTGTGAGCCACCCGTAATCCCAGCACTTTGGTAGGCCGAGGTGGGCGGATCACGAGGTCAGGAGATTGAGACCATCCTGGCTAACACAGTGAAATCCCGTCTCTACTAAAAATACAAAAAAATAAGCCAGGCGTTGTGGCTGGCGCCTGTAGTCCCAGCTACTAGGGAGGCTGAGGCAGGAGAATGGCATGAACCCAGGAGGTGGAGTTTGCAGTGAGCCGAGATTGTGCCACTGCACTCCAGCCTGGGCGATAGAGTGAGACTCCATCTCAAAAAAAAAAAAAGTGAATTCAAATTCTGGATCCAGGTTAACTAGCCATGATGTTGGACTGGCTACTTTTTTGTGTCTTAAGTTTCTCATCTGCTTAAAAGGGGGAAGGGACAATTTACAATACCTACCTTTGTCAAATTATTTTAAGTATTAAAGGAGACAATATATAAAAGGAGCCAGCAATGTTTCTTAACACTTAAAAGGCACTAAATAAATATTAGGTTTTTTTCTCTGCATAAAATGAAGACACTAGACTAGTCTAGAGTCCTAGCCTCCTATAAAATTCTGTCTTAGATTTAGTTGTGTTAGCCACACCTCACACACTTTAAATATTGTGAGTTACTTTCTACCACCACCATCACCGCCCATAATTATACCGCTTTACTTTCATTGTCTCATTAGTCCTGACAACAACACTCTAAGGTAGACAGGGCACTTAGCTGCCAGAGCCTATGAGCAAACTGAGAGGCAGGGAGATTGAATGACTTGTTCCATATCAATCTAATGTTCATTAGGTTATCTTTGTTCAATAAAGTTGCTGAAGTTCATTAAAAAGAAAGATGGCCTGTCTCTGTAGCAGACAACAGGCTCTCTGCCCCCAACTCTTTTTTTTTTTTTTAAAGCTAACTTACTTCTGATTTCATTTATATCTTATTTTCATTGTGCTTTAATTTGTCAACCATTTCACATGTCTTTTTTAAAGGGTACAAGGTAAATGCTATCCATAAAATAGAGAATATCTAAAATTAGATAATGTATGTAAAATTAGCCAGATCAGTACCTAGCATAAAAAGCACCCAATAAATATTTATCGATGTGCAAAACAGCTTCTGACTGAACCCTAAAAATTGTTAATAATTTAATACTTATTACAATCTTTGCCTGCCTTCTATGTTTACATGAATATTTCATTGGGGGAAGGCACATTATTTCAGTGTTATCTCTACTATCCACTGAAATAAATAATTTTTAGATGAAGACAGCCCCTAACATACATAAACCTAGTATTCCATGGAATCCAGAGGAATCAAAGGGGTCTAGAGATGAATTCAGAAAACCCACTAAGTTGGGTAGAAAATACATTTTCCTTTATTTTCACTATTCTCTAACTAAAATTTAGCATTTCCTTCCATTATGGATGCATGCAACAAGCCACACTTGTATTAGCAGTATCTCTGATTTGTCACCAATAGAATTTAGATATTTTATATCAAATTACAGTTATTGCAGATACCCGCTTTAAAAAGAAACATCTAATATGAATATAATCAAGATTATACTTCTTTCCCCTGAAGGAAAGAATATTCGCAGTTCTGTTTTGAAGTTGGCATCCACATACTCAATCTTGGTTAATCTCCCAGAACACGTACGTTATAGTAAATCCTCTTCTTTCAATGCCAAAAAGTTTTTGCTCCTAGAAATGGTTTTACTGGTATCTTCTCAATCTATATCTCAATATCTGCTAATCCTGGAGAGCAAGAATGGCCAACACACTTTAGAAAGTTAAAGTCCTATTTTAAATCTATAGACGTTTGGTTTTTACTTTGAGCAAAATTTTATCATTACATCAGTTTAAAACGGTGGTTCGCACCCTTGGTTGGCTGCACACTGGGATCACCTGAGAAGCTGTAAATTATAATGGAATTCTGTGGGATGCCCACAAATATGAGGGGTGGAGACACAGAGATGGGGTGGGAGAGGGGTGCTGATTGTGCGTTTTAATAAGCAGCTAACCGGTAAGGCTGTTAGTTTTTAACACCCAAAGGGTTTTCTTATAAGTTAGATATTAATATTTTTGGAGAACGTATTTTCTCCAATTCAGATAGAAGTTTTATGACATTCACTGAAGTGTTTTTCCAGTGAAGAACCAATGATTAACTCAAATAAGCTGTGGGGGGAAGGGAGAACAAGCACTTGGGAGCACAAGTGAGGGCAATTGGCACATTTCATTTTCTCTTCCTTTAAAATAATGGAAGTAAAGAGTGGGGAAAAAAAAATACATGAAGTTTTCCTACTCCCTTTCTTCAGAGAATTGTTCTAATGCCTTTATTCAGAGAATGATCTGAATATTTCTAACTTAAAATATTAATATAGCTCTACTAAGAAGGGACATGAACTTCTAAAAACTCAGATTTACTAAACAAAACAGTGTTGGACATTTCAATAAAAGATTAAAAGACTAGTGTTTCTATAATAAATCCTTTGATTTAAATGAAAACAAAACCTTACTCTTTTGTTTCATACATGTACGCTTTTACTATTACTAATACTGTTATTATTGATTCTATTTCCATGTTTATCCATAAAATCCTTGAGTAACAAAAATTCTTAGGACAATATTGAGATTATAAGCCTCTACACCCCTACAAATTAAAATTTAATATTAAAATGTCAAAAATCTAAAACTCATACATTGACCCAGCACTGTTTATTATTATATAAAAAAGTTTCATCAGTAGCTGACAAAAGAAGGCTGAAAAGGCAGGGGAATTATCATCAATACATATAGCTTTTCTAATAATTACTAAAAAGATGTACATCAATATTTAATAGTAAATACTCAAGACACATTAAGTGAATCAAGTTATGAATGTGTGAACTATAATCCCAATTCTCTTATTATATAAATGTATAGGAAGGAAACTGAAAGAATACATGTCAATAGTTACATATACAGTGGCAGAGTACAGGTATTAATATTTTTTGGTGTGATATTCTACGTTTCCCAATAGAAGCACATATTCCTTTATATTCAGAAAAAACATTTTTTCAAGGAGTATATTGTTATGTCCCATTTGGTTGCAATATAACAACTTAAAGTTAAAAAGCTTTTGGTTTAAAAAGAATGAAAGGAGTAATTTATGACCCAAGGTATAATTTCATACTATAAGACAGATGATGATGATGATGAAGAAAATGATAGGAATGGGATGAGATGACTGTCAGTGTTCAATAACATGAACTTTATCTTAAAAATAAGAACACTGGAATTCTATGACTACATGTCATAATAAATCATTTTAAGAGAAATAAAAGAAAAAACTAAAACATAAAGTTATTTACTTAATACATACTAAAAAATAGATTTAACAGTGTAAAAATAAGTCCATGGATGACAGATAAATAACAATATGTTAACTAAAATGAGAGCTATATGGGGGCCCATCAACAAATAAATCACAGAAGCCAACTATGCTCTACCACAAGATCGTCTTAATTCCACCATCCACAAAATTGTCATCTGAAGGACCCACATCAACTTACTATAATAAACAGCTTACTATTGCCAGTTATATATAATTATGCATGACCATGCATTCCTGTATATACACAAAAAATGAATTCACTGATGCATTCCTAAAGGCCTTGCCTGTCTCTACGGGCTTCAAATACTTTGAGTATTTATTTCAATTTTTCAAATTAAAGTTTTTATTTACCTATACCTGACATTCTTCGAACTGAAACCTGCAGACCTATGCTAATTTGTATAGCATAAATGGCTTTATGAGAATTTAAACATTTAATCAGTCTAGAAAAGACATTTTAAAGTTTAAAATGTATGTTATTCATACCTGAAAGTAATATTATTTTGGAACTAAGTGAACTGTGCACAATTTTAAATGAAACATTTAATAACAGAATAAACAGAATAACAGAACAGCAGAGGTTAAAATTATAAGTCTGTAGATGCGTAAGAAAATGTTATAGCAATCATCTGAGAAAAGCAGACTACTGAATGGTATCTATATTATGGGTAAACTATATGAAAATGTTTGATGGTGAGATTGTGGGTAACTACTTTTAAAAATATTTAAGACTATGAATACATCATTGTTTCAAGTGAAAAGGGCAATAAAAATTACAGATAAGGCAACTTTTCTAAGCCTAAATGCCCAATTTACTTCTTTTGGGATCCAGATTTTAAGTAAAGGAATAAAGAATAAAATGGAATGCACAGCTGTTTGCTTCTAGGAATACAAACAGGAGGAAATAAACAGAGGGAGGCTAATGTCTTTGAGACTGGGCTAACTACTTCATTCCCAGCTGTGTTTTAATCTGTCTTACCAAACAATAACAAACTCTTTTTTTATGACAGAGGCTGAGAAATTCCATTTGTGCCCAGCAAAAGTTAAAAGCACATTAGAAAATATTTGAAATGTCAGATTCAGTAATTTGTCCGGTCTTATGTTCCAAGTTGCATAACATCAGTTGAATTTTTCAGGAGTTAAACAATTTTAATTTTAATTCAGAGATGATGATAGAGATGTCTGATCACTTACAAGTTAAAATATACATATATGAAATATGTATACTGAAAGTATACATATACAAAGAATGAACAAGTTAAAATCACACCCAATTTACTACAGTAAGAAAATTAAGTCACTAATAAAGCAAGCTGGTATATCCTGAGGTCAGCTTATGCCACTGGATCATAACTACAAACAGGTCTGTTCTCAAAACTTCAAAACTACACAAACTTCAAAAACTCCACAAACTCCACAAGACTTCTACTATAGCCACAGAAATCAGGAAAGGCAGGGATACAGTCAGATGGCGGTGAGGTAATACTAAAGCAGGTGAAATGTCTTTTACAGCAAATTTTAGGTACTAGTGCTTTTTTGTTCCTTTAAATGGAAAACATAGTCAGTGGAAGCTCAGAACCTGAAAAAAAAAAAAAAAATCAAGAAGAGGACATCCACGGAATGTACTGAAAGTAGACATTCTTCAAGCTACCAGTTTTCAATGCCACCAGCATGACACAGCCACCTTTACACAGGACGCTTGATTGTAGGACATAGTCTAAGTTTAAATCTAAGTTTATAAACTTAATTTTTTTTTTTTTTGAGTCGGAGTCTCACTCTGTGGCCCAGGCTGGAGTGCAGTGGTGCGATCTCGGCTCACTGCAAGCTCCACCTCCTGGGTTCACGTCATTCTCCTACCTCAGCCTCCTGAGTAGCTGGGACCACAGGCACCCGCCACCACGCCCGGCTAATTTTTTGTATTTTCAGTAGAGATGGGGGTTTCACTATGTTAGCTAGAATGGTCTCGATCTCCTGACCTCCTGATCCATCCACCTCGGCCTCCCAAAGTGCTAGGATTACAGGCATGAGTAATCCTGTAATCCCAGCACCCGCCAAACTTAAATTTTTTAAACTTGATTATAAACTTGATCCAAGTTTATGGCAATAGCTGTATTAGTTGACATGAGTAGAGGTTTTTTAAAAAGCTGTCATAATAGATACCATATATGTTACACAAAATGATGACTAATTATTCCAGAGTTCGGCATCACTTAAATCTTCCATTGCCTCTTTTTCAATCTGGTGAATTTTTAATAATCTGATGACCTATTGTTTATATTGTACATGGCAGTTTTATCATAAAGCACAATTGCTAAAAAATCTTTTTGGGTAGAATGCCGACCCACCTGATTCAAACTTGAATCCCAGCTCTGCCAGCCCTGTAAGGTTTAGGGTCCTCATTTGCAAGATTAAATGGTTGCACAGTGACAGGTACATAAATGCTCAATAACTGACGGGTAGATTGGTATGGTGTATGCAATAAATGACATATGCATATAAAAGACCCAGCAGAGTGCTTGGAACATATAGTTAAGTGTTCCATAAACAGAAGATAATACACAAAACAAGTGGACAAAAATTTAAAACCAGTAAAAATAGTTTCGGATTTAAATAACTTTTCTTAAAATCTAAAAAAAAAAAACCCACTTATTAGCATGCAGTATGTTATCTCTACCATCTCGCACCATACCTACAAAATGGTAGATATTAGAGAAATTTTGTTGCATTACTAAATAATGACTATCAACAAAATAAATCATGAAGTTCATGAAGAGTTTGTAGACTGCTTATTTCCTCTTCGTATCCCCAGTGCCTGGCAGATTATCTAACATAAAGTATTCGTTTAATTTCATCTTTTCCCACTCAACCAAAAAGTACATTTATTTGAATTTTTAAAACTTTTTCTTTGTAATTTTAAACTCAGCAAGAGGGTTTTGTGTTTACACTATAACATATACGAGGGTAAGCTGTATAACATATACAGCTGTGTGTGTGTGTGTGTGTGTGTATGTACATATAGATATAAAAACCATATATATGGTTTTTTTTGGAGACAGATTCTCACTCTGTCACCAGGCTACGGTGCAGTGGCTCAATCTCAGGTCACTGCACTCTGGCTCCCGGGTTCAAGTGATTCTCCTGCCTCAGCCCCCCAAGTAGCTGGGATTACAGGAGTGCCACCATGCCCAGCTAATTTTTTTTTTTTTTTTTTTTTTGGCATTTTTTGTTAGTAGAGATGTGTTTTCACCATGTTGGCCAGGCTGGTCTCTAACTCCTGATCTCAAGTGACCCACCTGCCTTGGCCTCCTAAAGTGCAGGGATTACAGGCGTGAGCCACCGTGCTGGACCTGTAAAGTTTTTTTAAACTACATTCCCAATATATAGTCAATGCTTAACCTAAATGCATGCATTTTTTCATGTTCTGTAAAAGAGGGAAATTCTTATGATATCAACATCATAATCTCTTATCAGAGTTCATACCAAATACATGCACGATGAGGCCATATAATGAAAAATTGCTGCTGGGGAGCTCTATTTTAAGAAACAGTCTCAGATGTGACAAGTAGAAGCAGCAGCAGAGTAAGGTGATCACAGTAAAGGGACTAACATCAATGTTATTTTGGATCCTAGAAACATTTAGTCTAAGTGGCATACTGAACTTTTGCCTCCTTTCTTACTAAAAATAAAACATGAAAAAAAATCAGTCTCTCATATGTATATAATTTTACCAATAATACATGGGTTTCACCTGAGAAATACTCCATAAAATCAGTTTTCTAAAGTAAAAAACCAACTTTTCACACTGCTCCATAAAAAACTCTTTAATTATTTCCTCTTGTGTCTCACAGAAGAAGAAATGACTGGCTTGCTCACTCCCTAAGGAGAAAAAAAAAACAAAAAAAGGAAAAAAAACAAATCAAGGAAGTGCTCCTAACCTTTTGACCACCCCCAACAATTCAAGAACATACTCCAGGGCGGTCCCTGCAATAAGAACTTTGCGCGATAACTGATACAGGAAAGCTCAAAAAGCAAGATTATAAAACGGAAACTACTTTTTAACACAAATAATTCTCTCAAAAAGCAAACAAAAATAACATGTAGCAATTATAAAAATTACCTTCTCTGAACTTCTGGGTTTGCCTGTTTAATCTATCACAGAGAAAGGGGCTACTCAACGTATACTTTACAGGAATGTCTCTCAAGAAAAAGATGTTCAACCACAGATGAGTTATTTTCAGAGTCAGTGATATAAGTTATTTCTAGGGGTATGCGTACATTCAGGACAGTAAGGTATTATCATATTCAAGCTCCACAGAATCCTGAAATGGTCACTCTTCTTCCCCATGTGTTTGATTTATTATGAGGATTATGAGAAAAAAATTATATCTATAGTAAGAACCTTGTCACCTAAGTGAAGGCCCTTGTAATCTTAGTGCAAAGTACTAACAAATTCAAGATAAAGACTAATAATATTTTATGTCCAAGACTATGGTTCACACTTTAAAACTGTTACCTTCAATTGCAGAGGAAAACAGATTCCATTTGATTCAAAATAGGTCACATTTAAAGCCCTAATACCGATGATTCCTAGGCTTATATAAAAATTCACAGGTCCTCAAACTGCACTAGAAATGGCTGACTAAAGACTAAGCAAAATGCACACATACAAAAAAAGGACGTGAAGAAAAAACAAGGTTTCGGGACTTAATAGAAAAATCTAGCTTTCTTCCATTCCCAGCAGGCTCCTTCTTACTAAATAAATGGACTTGAGTTCATGATTCAGAAGCATATAATAGGAGTGTTTTTATGTAACCTCATGGTCAAAACAGGTTTAGGATTGTCTGAATTTGCTTCTTGCCAGGTAAAGCAGTTGATATTATAAAAACATATTTATTTTACATAGAGCTTGTGAGGTCTTCCTAGTGATAATGACCTTCCTGATGAAGACTAAGAATTCCTATGTACGTCTTTTGAATAATCTGCTTTAAGACAGGCAACTGAAGGAAATTGTGAGTGGCACTCTACTCCACATGCACAACTCCTGTAGTATTCCTTCCTACGTTTCTGACTCCCTTATAGCTTCTCACCCCTTTCCTCATTTTCTTTCTGATGCCTGAGCCCCACCAGTGTAAACCCAGAGGTTTGACCTAATACTGACACATACAGAAAGGTTTCTCAATCTTATCTGGCTTTAACTTAACATCATTAGACATTGCTGGGGCATATGAAATCCTTCAGGGCAAAGCTTGTCATTTCTCTGTACTCACAAGACTCACAGACTGTAATTAGAAGGCACTCAGTGTGGTCTGATGCCTTTATAAAAGATAACATTATATTTTAAATCACAAAAAGGCCAATATAAATATGTTACTAGTAGATTCCAGTTTTTAAATCTAAAAGACACACCAAACATTCTGCTTCCATCAATGAATACAAACAAGTAGACACAAAAAGTGAAAGGCATTTAATTAGCATATTTAACCATTCTCACTAATAAGAGATGAGTCACCTTTATTCCAATTACTTCTTCCAAAATTATGAAGGCCTTTTATTGGGCATTTTCCCGAATTATTTCTCACTCAATTTGTAGTACATACTGAAATCTATTCCAGTTTCTTGTAAGTCAAAGATTGAGAGGAAAATTGATTATCCATTGCTGACTATCTTGGTTGTACACAATTTTAAAACTATATACCTTTTAAATAACCAACAAGAAAACAAGGAAGAGAAGAAAGAACAAAATAAGGTATAAATAAACCTAAATATACCAACAATCATAAGTTGACTATAAGTTAAAAAAAAAAGTTTATAAAACTGGAAAAAGATTCATTATATACTATTTTAAAAAGACACACCCAAATATACGGATAAACAGATTTTTTAAAAGGGTGAAAAAAAATTAGAGTAGGTAATGCTAAATAAAAGAAAGTTTATATATCAAAATCAGACAAAACAGATAAGGGCACAAGTACTACCGGAGGTGGAGGTCCCCTCATGATAAAAATGTTGGCTTCATTCTGATGGCATATTCTACACTTAACAGAACATAACAATTCTATACTTAAATGCATCTGATAATATAAACTCAAAATAAAAGGACAGAGTACACAGAGAAAACAAGAAGTCACTGCAACATTTGAAAACTATAATATCCCTTTCTCCGTGACTGATTCGAACCTCATACAAACTCTTCCAGAGTACAAAAAAGTGGAACACCTTCCAACTCATTTTCTGAGGCTAGACCAACCTTGCTATCAAAGCCAGACAATGACAGTACAAGAGAAGAAAATTACAGGGCAATTTCACTTTATTATCATAAATACCAAAGTTTTAAATGAAGTATCAACAAACCCAACAGAACAATGTACAGATGATTTTAGGGGGCTGAAACTATTCTGTATGATACTGTGATGGTGGATACATGTCATTTACATTTGTCAAAACTCAATGAACACACAACACCAAGAGTGAATCCTAAGGTAAACTATGAACTTTGGGTGATAATGATGTGACAATGTAGGTACAATTGTAACAACTGTATCACTGTGGTGCAAGATGTCCACAGTGGGGGAGGGGGTAAAGGTTTGTGTGTGTGTACGCGTAACAGAGAACTTTATGCATTTTCTACTAAATTTTGCCATGAACCTAAAAGTGCTCTAAAAAATACAAACTTTATTAACTTGGAAAAAAGAGTACTTCATGACCAAGTTGGGTTGATTCCAACAATGTAAGATTTACCATTAATGGTTTAGCATTAACAAGAGTATTAATGCAATTCATGGAATTCACTGAATAAGCAAACTAAAAGAAAAAAAATCTCAATGAATGCAGAACAAATAGTTGATAAAATTCAATACTTAAACTCATAATAAAAGTTCTTACTAAACTAGAAATAGAGAATTTCCTTCACCTGGAAATGATACCTTCCAAAAATCTTCATCAGATATCATTCTTAGTGGTAAAAATTAGAATCCTTCATTTTTATATCAGAGCTGTAGTTGCTTCTATCACTGTACTGGCAATACTAGCCAGCAATATAAAGAATGTAAGGACTGGAATGGAAAAAGATTAAAGTACTGGAAAGGAATTAAAAACAAAAAACCTGTGATAATTTACAGAAGACTGACATAATTTTATTAAAATTAAGAACTCTGTTCGTCAAAAGATCTCTTGGAATGTGAAGGTAAGCTACAATGTAGGAGAGTAAATGTGCCACACATATTATGGATAAAAGATTATAATAAAGAAATTCCCAAAATCAAATGCACGTACTTTACAACTTCAATTACACTCCTATTTACAGATCCTAGAGAAGCTCTTTGACATAAAAAAAATGTTCTTATTTTAAGCTGAGTATCATGTGCAGTGCTTATTCATATTATTTTCCCTTATGTCTGACAAATGTTATATTCATTTGGCATTTAATTAAATTGTCATAATTAAAGAAATAAAACATACTCAAAGATTTTAATTATTACCATCATATATAAGTAGTATATAAAAAATATCATTGGACCCCAAGTTCGTACTACTGCTACCTGCATAAAACAAACTGACCTGCATTGCATGGGCAATTTATATTATACAGATTATTTTAACCTGCCTTGCTCTTTTCAAAGAAACAAATCTGACGAAAGACTAAAGACAAGAAAGTAATTGCTATTAATTATTCTTCATGTACAGTCTCTATCTATGAGCCTAGAGTCAAAAGCTTTTCCTAAATTATTTCCAGGTGTTTCTGAGAATTTGTAAAATCTTCCACTGTTGTCCTGCTTACTTTGTTGCCTATTAGGCAACTTTGTGGTTTAAAGATTATGAAATTTTGGTCTGGTTCATCACACAGTTTGAACTTTCAAAATGACTAACAGCAAAAAAGATTAAATGTTTACATTAAAATATCTACTGCTAATACCAATGTAAAAAAAATGTGGCCGGGCACGGTGGCTCACGCCTGTAATCCCAGCACTTTGGGAGGCCAAGGAGGGCGGATCACGACGTCAGGAGATCGAGACCATCCTGGCTAACATGCTGAAACCCTGTCTCTACTAAAAGTACAAAAAATTAGCCGGGCGTGGTGGCAGGCGCCTGTAGTCCCAGCTCCTCGGGAGGCTGAGGCAGGAGAATGGCATGAACTCCAGAGGCGGAGCTTGCAGTGAGCCGAGATCGTGTCACTACACTCCAGCCTGGGTGACACTGCAAGACCCTGTCTCAAAAAAAAAAAAAAAAAAAGTATGACCAAAAAATAGAAAATGCTAATCTGAAAATCTTGATCCTTGAATTTTTTTTTTAAGTCCAGGTTCCAGGCTTAGATCTTTGAATTTTACACTTGACAACAGTATTACTTAAATTAAATCACTGTCCTTTAGTATTTGCATATATCATTAATGTTTTCCATCTTTAAAGAGTTTACATTTGGAAAATGTCATTTCTAATAAAAAAATACTTAAAATATTCTGAAAAACCATAGTGAAAATATGGAAGCTGCTAATAACTATGTATCTGCTTAGTATGTAAGCTACTAAGAGTTCACAATCTACCTACCCAAATACCCTTTAAGGAGCACAGGCAGAACCCACAAATTCCTGGGCTGACCACCACTCTTGGCCAAATGAGTCACGGCCTCTGTCTGTAAGTCCCAGGGTCACCTTTCTCTAGGAGTCTACTGAAACTAAATTCAGCAAACCTCTCAATGCCCAAATTAACTTTATCTCCAATTCCTCTCTCAATCCATCTACTGACCTGGCATTAACCCTACAAGGCTTTGTTTTTTCCATCCCTGACCTAGTCTACAGTCCACCTTCTATCTTACAAATTTAACTACCTATGGAAATGGTGCTCCATAATTAGCAAACTCCTCTATACCCTCAACCTCTTTTCAAAGCATTACTTCAGTACCTTGGCTGTTAAGGACTTTCTCCCATCAGCTGTCCTACTGCATTCTCTCAAAGAACAGATATTTATTCCCCATTCCCCCAAGGTCCTTCAACTACCTGAGCCATCCATTCTCTTAATCCCAGAACCTTGTCATACCCATAACCTGGCACATCTAAAATCATGACTTCAATGATCACACTGCAACACCAAACCTCCAACCTTGCAGTATACATGTTTAACTACTTCCCTGTGGGAGTTCTCTGGTCTTGGAAGAATCTCTATCCCAATCTATCAGA
This sequence comes from Pan troglodytes, assembly GCF_028858775.2. Classification (NCBI taxonomy): domain Eukaryota; kingdom Metazoa; phylum Chordata; class Mammalia; order Primates; family Hominidae; genus Pan; species Pan troglodytes. The sequence continues at coordinate 26,288,207 of NC_072408.2, read as the reverse complement.
TCACTTTTTGCTCTACTTCCCTCCTTCCCAGCCTGAAGTCTAACAGTTCAACATTTCAACAAATCTATCATACCCTAACTCTCCTGCTCATCTGTCTTTCACTGGATTCATCTAGAAAAACCCTTTGTGGCTTCAAGCTTTCATTCTCCTTGAGCTCCTACTGACCACGGCCCTCCCTCAAGATTCCATAAATACCCAACAAGTGTCTGCAATGCACCAGTGACATAGCATTTAAACACACTGTATTTTAACAAACTGCTGACTTGTTTATTACAAAATATTTATTACAAATGTTCAACAGATATTTATTGAGCATTTCCTAAGAACAGAAAGGCACTATTCTTAACTGTGAGAATTTAGCAGCAAAGAGGGTCAGAGGAGGTCCCCACTCTTGTGAGGCTCATATCACAAGGCAGAAAAAGAAAACACGTAAGTGAATAAGAATTTGAACCAGTGATAAGTGCCACAGGGAAAACAAAACAGGGTAACATGACAGCAAGTGCTTGGTCAGTGGGTTTTGGGTGTGGGCAGAACAGGGGAGGTCATCTACTTGAAAGACTTCTCAGAAGCACACTGAGACCTAAGATACCTTCCTCCATCCCCCAAAACAGAATCAGTCAGATCTATTTTGGACCTTAAACTGACACAGCCCCAGTGAAAGTACCAAACCAACTAAACAGGGCATCAAAAGAAAAAAACATAATAACTCTATTCTACAGGAGTTAGGAATTAACAGTTTTAATAAAGAGGGTCATCCCACACATGTCCACATAGATTTCTATATAATCTAAGGAGTACATATATGATCAGCAGTGTGTTCAGGATCAAGTGTAATCCCATATTTCAGACTGAAGAACCTAAACTTTAGCTGGGTTCAGTAATTTTTTCAGCATGTACTTTACATGGATTACAAAAATGCCTCCATCTTCCACCTCTCCTTGTATCTACAACCTTGTACAATGTTAGTCTGCAACTCCTCCTATCCAAAGATGGAGTCCATTTCTCCACTTTTTGAATCTGAACTGACCTTGTGACTGCCTTTAGCCAACAGAAAGCAGTAAAAGTGACACTGTCCCAGTTCTGAATCTAGGCCTCAAGAGACCCTTAGGTGCTTCTGCTCACTCGGGTGGATGCCTGTCTTCATCAATCACAGCAAGCCTGGGCCTAGCAGATGAAGCCGGAACCTATTAGAGGAAGAGTCATTCCCATCATCCTGGATAAGGCCATGCTAGACCTGCCAAGATCAGCAAAGCCTCTTACCTGACTAGGTGATCTCAGATAAGAGCAGGCCCCACAGAAACTAGAGAAAGAAACAAACGGGAGAAACTGCCCAGCCAACCCATGAAAAGCATGCACAATAATATATAGTTATTGTTTTAGGCCACTGAGTTTTTTTTCTTTTCTTTTTTTTTTTTTTTTTGAGATGGAGTCTCGCTCTGTCGCCCAGGCTGGAGTACAGAGGCGCTCTCTCGGCTCACTGCAAGCTCCGCCTCCCGGGTTCACGCCATTCTCCTGCCTCAGCCTCCTGAGTAGCTGGGACCTCAGGCACCCACCACCACATCCAGCTAATGTTTTTTGCATTTTTAGTAGAGACGGGGTTTCACTGTGCTAGCCAGGATGGTCTCGATCTCCCGACCTTGTGATCCGTCCACGCTGGCCTCCCCAAAGTGCTGGGATTACAGGCAAGCCACTGAGTTTTTGAATGGTTTGTCATAGAGCAATAACTGATACAGCAAGATTATAATGATTTACCTCTATTCAACTCTGATAATATATTAATTGTCTCCATTAATGTTTTTGAGGAACTGAAACCAATAATTGTGAAATATTTCAATTTCAGGGTCATCTTCTGTAATAAGGCTTAAATAGCAGGTCAGAAAGGAAGTGTTATATACAGTAAAGACTCACAACCCCAAAGGACTTTACTTCTACTACCAATAATAACGTTTGTTTCCTTTCTAGAGCTTCTTTTAGAGAACCTGCTGAGAAAGGAACAGCAGCCAGACTTTCGTAAGAATAATGGAGGGGAGGGGCTGACTTGATACTGTAAAAATCCAGACGACCAGGTGTGAAAGAGCCTGAGATTATTCTGTTAACAACAAAATAACTAGCTGATTTCCTTTTATTTTCATCCTTCTTTTCTGATACACAATTTTTTCAGTGAACTATTTCTGAGAAATGCATCTACTTTTCCAAATTCTCAAAAGAATTTCTTTTTTGAAGTCTTCCACCTTCTTCAAGAGTTTAAGTAATTAAGTTTTTGAAAGTAGATAATATACATGTTACCTCCTCTTCTCATTCATCTGGGTAAGCATAAAAAGTTTACTGACTTGAATCGAACCAGGCCTGTCCTGTTTCCTACTCTGTGGGGTTGTCCTGAGAATCAAATGAGAAGAAGAGAGGGTTCAGAAGGAATGTGACCCGCTAGGCCCGTCGCCCACACGTAGTGTGTTCAGGGGCTACTACTGGTCAGGGGCTCTGCCTGTGTCAGCCAGCAGTATGTGCCTGAGCATGCCTAATCTCCAGCACCTTTGCAGAGCCTGAGTATTAATACATTTAAAATAACTTCACGGACATGGTGGCTTACACCTGTAATCCCAGCACTTTGGGAGGCCAAGGCGGGTGGATCACTTGAGGTCAGCAATTCAAGACCAGCCTGGCCAACATAGTGAAACCCTGTCTCTACTAAAAATACAAAAATTAGTCAGGCATGGTGGCAGGTGCCTGAAATGCCAGCTACTCAGGAGGCTAAGGCAGGAGAATTGCTTGAACCTGGGAGGCGGAGGTTGCAGTGAGCTGAGATCGTGCCACTACACTCCAGCCTGGGCAACAGAACAAGACTCCGTCTCAAAACATAAATAAATAAATAAAATAAAATACTTCAAAAGCTAGGTGCAGCTGCTCATGCCTATAATCTTAACACTTTGGGAGGCCAAGGCAAGAGAATGGCTTGGGCCCAGGAGTTCGAGATCAACCTGGGCAACATAGTGAGACCCCATCTCTAAAAAAAAATAAATCAATTAGCTAGGTGTGGTGGCACACGCCTTGGTCCCAGCTACTCGGGAGGCCAAGGCAGAAGGATCACTTGAAGCCAGGAATTCAAAGCTGAGGTGAGCTCTGATCATGCCACTGCACTCCAGCCTTGGGCAACAGAGTGAGACCCTGTCTCTAAAAATAAAATACAATATTTCAAACCTGTTTAATTATACAGTTGCAATCCCAATTTGAGGCATAAGTTTCTTTTACTTCTCTCTCCACCATCCCCCTTTACTGGTAATAATTCATTCTGCAGTTAAATTCATTCATTTGCCAAAAAAGAAAAAAGAAACTACAAAATATCTTTTTCAAACAGCAGCAACACCTTCATTCAAAGTTGTCTTTTCATAGTCACTCCTGGGTATCCTATACCACATACTGCCTTTAGTATTGCCTCCTCACACTTCAGTTCCACTCACCTATGTAAGTGTCCCTAACGTTACAACACCTTGAATTCTCCATTCCTGTAGAATATATTCAAGCTAAGTCCTGCCTTTTATCTGCAGCCCTAAACTTTCTCTTTAAGGAAAGCGCTCCTTAGTACCACTGTCTAGGCATTTCACAAAGAAACTGATTTCTAATTCCTAAGTCACAAGGCTTTCTTAAATAGAAAAAAGAAATACGTATATTATTAAGTGAACACTACACTATCAACAAATACTCATTGACTTATGTGTAACAGTTCCTACTTTCAAGAGGTGTAAAATCTATATAAGAGGAAGACTAAATGATCACATTTCTAAACCACTCTGAGCAGGCCATGCATTTTAAGTTGTTTTTCAGCATAAATGATATTGAGGCATATTCTCTTAGAACCCCAATGGCATAAACTTGGAAAACATATACCCACGTATTTTATCTCTTTATGTAATGTTTCACAGTTTTTCAAAGTTTGTTCATATAAATTAACTCACAACATCATAAGCCTATTAAAATGGGCAAGACAAGAATTATCCTCTCCACTTCACATGAGAGAAAACTGGTATATAACAGTATCAATTTTATCAAAGTAATACAGCTAACTAAGGTAAGAGAGTCAAGGTCTAACACACTGCTACTTTCCACTTCACCACAATTCTTGGTGCCCACAGGCTTATGAAGATGCAGACTGTGGTCACAAAATAGAGAGCATATTCCTGTTGGCAACTCTAACTGGTCTAAGGTATATTATGTTCTGAACTCCTAACTGCCTAAGTGGGTGCACACTGGGCTTTCCACTAGGTTGCAGGAGAAAATATTTAGTACCTCTATTTACACTTATTTTTAAATAATAAGAAAAAACAGCTTTACTAATATGTAAGACACAGATTGACAGCATTACATGTATATAATTTTTAAATAAATACATGTATAATGTTCGTACTTGAGGGTATATACTCAAAAACTTTTTATTTGTAGGGGTGCACAACCAAAATATTTTCGAGATGTCTACTAAGCTAACTGGCCTAGATATCAAAAATACAAATAAATACCTAACATAAATCACTAAGAAAAATAACTCAATAGAAAAACACAGAAAATATGTGAAACAGGAAATTTACAGAAGAGATTCAAATGGGCAATAAATATTGAAAAAGATGCCATGCATGGCTGAAATCAGGAGCATGTAAATTCAAACAAGAAGATACCATTTTTGCCCACTGCCTAGCCAAAACTTAAGTACAGTAATACCAAGTGCTGGCAAGGATACAAGTAAGGATAAATAATTAAGACTTTTTGGAAGAAAGTTGTCTAACAGTAAACCAAATAGGAAAACCAGAAATTAATCTGAATGTGATTGGCAAATGTCTCCAATGATTTGGCCAACCCTAATTCTCAAAGGAGTTTAAGAAGTGAATGTATTGTTATCATTTGGGGCTTTTTGAATCATTATGCAGTCAATTTTGCACAATGTGTCATATTATTACTTTTGTAAGTTTTTTGTAGCTCCACAGACTTATTAAAAAGTATTATTTTTCAATCTTACGATTACACATTTAAGCATTTCCAAAGTTTTGAACTCTACTTACGGGGTTTAGCAGGATCTTACTACAACTTACCAAAGCTCAACTACGAATACAGCCTATTTCAGCAATTCCACATCTAAATAGTTGTTCTATAAAACAACTGTTTTATAAAAATATTTGCATGTGACCACAAAGATTCTGTTTATATTGGTTCACTATCATACTTCTAGCAATTGGGCAGGGGGCGGGGGAAATAGGAAAAAACCTCAATGTCCAACAACAGGAGTATAACAAAACCATTAAGACATGTTTTACAGTTATTGAAAGAACGATATTGACCTTTAACCAGTACTATGAAAAGACCTAAGATATTTATTAAATAAAAAGTTAAAGAATAGTACCTACAGGACAATCCCATTTTTGTTAAAATATTTATGTATATATAAGTATGTACATGCAAAGAAAGAAGAGTAGAAAAATGGACCCTAAACCACTGATACTTATAACCTCTTGGGGAGCAGAGTATGGGGTAGAAGGGAAAAATCATAAAACAGGACTTTACTGCATCAGGAGGAGTAGGAACATCTTCCTACAAGTCCTCTTGGAAGGCAGAGGGCTATAGTGCTACTCTTATTCAAATACTGCCACTGATAATAACTACTAATGATCATGGAGTTAGTCCAAAGGTCAAATCGACAGTTCAGTCAAGCACATAAAATCTCTGTCTCTCTCTCTCTCACACACACACACCCCTCACACAAATACATATGTGAGATATCTGTCTACACACTCATATAACCCAAGGCACTACTATCTTGATTACTAGCATAGGTACTTTGATCTTCATGTTTGAACTCTGCTACAGCTGTGTCATTTATCAGTGGGAAACAGCAGCCCTGGTGTAAAATAATTGTATTGTGCAAAGTAATCTAGCCTTAAGATACCAATTATTTATATCTTTTACTACCAAGTGTATTAACTGTCAATGTGAAACTGGAATAAACTAAAGATCAAGACTAAATTTACTCAGGTATTCAAATGTTTTTAAAATATTTGGGCTTACATTCAAGTTCATGACTTACTTTGATTTTCTAAGTCTCTGACTTTATGATAAAAATGAACAGATATTGAATTAGTACTGGTAAACACACCAGTATATCCACTTCCTCACCTAAATCCTTGCATACATCACTAGCTTATCACAATATGCTTTCCCACTGATCCAGAAGTTGGTCTCCAAATTCTTTTGAATACATTGCTTCAAACAGTTATCGCTAAACAGAGTTGCAATGCTGGCTGAAACTTATTTATCATCTCTGGCTGTCCATTACATTACGTCCCACACTCCTTGTATTTGCACTCCTATGTAGCTCTCCTCCCACTTCTGACTTTGACTTACATCAACCAGGACCACATGGGAAAGCATGATATAAGCAGAAGTTTTATAAGTGTCTAAAACTGTGGTCTGTTCTCCTAGGATAATTCCTCTTAGAAGCCAACTGCCACGCTACAAAGAAAACTTGAGACAGACTAACTGATGAGAGGCCACGAGGAGAGACGCTGGTGTTTGTTCCAGACCCATGACCTCAGTTATACTGCATGGAACTGAAGACCAGCACAGCTGAGCCTAGTCAACTTAAAGAAAAGTGAGAAATTAGAAATCATCGTTTTAAGCCACTGAGTTCTGGGATAGTTGTTTATGTAGACATACATAACTGAAGGACTAATCTGTGTTTCAAACCATCTGAATCTCTAGTAATAATCCATACGGACTCTCTAGCAGTTACCTTTCAAATTTCATCTATTCAATCAGAAGCACTTATTGCAGTTATGGAGAAATGAAGGCACTTTCATACATTCTTATATGTTCTCAAGTGAGAACATAAATCTGCACAAATTTTCTAAAGGGCAATTTGGCAAATGTTAAGTAATGAACCATCTAAAAAGCTCATGTATTTTCTCAATTCCAATTCTACAAAAAACAGACATGCATACAAGAGTATTCATATAAACATTTTTCTCACAGCAAAAACTCACAAACAACAAAGTTACCTGGAAGTAGAGGAATAAATACCATATATTCATAAGACAGAACATCATAGTTATTAAAAATCTTCTACTGAATAAATATATAACGATATAAGGATACTAATACAGCTAATGAAAATAGGATTTGACACAGTATTATCAACAGCAATAAGACTCAAATCTTTAAAAATATATATACATATTAACTGTCAATGTGAAACATTATAAATGCATAATATATGCATATGTGCCGCACACATAATTGTGCATAATTGCACATATAATTACATATAATACATGCATCTATGCTGCATATATAATTATGTTATATATGCATAATATATGCATATAATTGTACACAATAATTATATTAATAGAAATTCTCTCTGCATAACAGGACTGTGAATGATTTTTATTTTCTCCATCTTTATACTCCTTAGTACTTTCCAAATGTTCTACAATAAAAATGAATTGCTTCTATAAGAAAAAAACACTTAACATTATAAAACAGGTTAAAAAGAAGCATATACACTAAACGTACACTTTTATTATTTGATTTGGAATCATTCTGTGGTATTTCTTTACTAACTTTAAAAAAAATGCCATCAAGCAAGTGCCTGCAAGGTGCAGAAAAAAGGAAATCCTTGCACATTGTTGGTAGGAAAATAAATTAGTGCAGCCATTATGGAAAACAGTATGGAGGTTCCTCAAGAAATTAAAAATAGAACTACCATATATGATCTACAATCCCACCTCTGGGTGTATACCCAAAAGAAATGAATTGCCACCTCATAGGAACATCTGTGCTCCCATGTTCACTGCAGCATTACTGACAATAGCCAAAATAAGGAAATAACCCACATGTCCATCAAGAGATGAATGGATAAAGAAAATATGATGGAATATTATTCATCATATTCTTATAAAAAATGAGACCTTGCCTTTTGTGACAACATAGATAGAACTGGAGGACATTATGCTAAGTGAAATAAACCAGACAAAAAGAAAAATACTGCATGATCTTAAATGTGGAAGCTAAAAAAAGTTTTTAACGTAAAATACATAAAAATAGAATAGAAATGGCGGGGATGGGAATATGCAGATCAAAGTGAGTACAGAGTTACACTTATAGAAGATGAATAAATTTAGAGACTACAGTAGAGGACTGAGATAATGTATTGTATACTGGAAATTTGCTGATCAAGTAGATTATAGGTGGATATGTGAATTTGACTGACTACTGTAACGATTTCATTACGTACATCAAACATGTACACCTTACATTTATACACTAAAAAGCTATTGTTATCAGACTACATCTATATTGTGATAGAACAGAATTGATTTTTCAAAATCAATACAGATGTGTTTTCCACAGAGAAAAAATTCACACTAATTTTACCATGTTATATAATTTCTTTGTATTGTGAAAATTGGGCAAGGAGTTATTTCTTTTCAAAATTTTGTCATAATGTCCTATTTTACTGAGTTTTATATTTTATGTTGAATAGCTTTAAAAAATTTTTTTTTAGAGATGGGGTCTCGCTCAGTTGCCCAGGCTGAAGTGCAGTGGCATGATCATAGCTCACCTCAGCTTTGAGTTCCTGGGCTCAAGCAATCCTTCTGCCTCAGCCTCCTGGGTAACCAGGACTATAGGGGTACACCACCATGACCAGCTAATTAAAAAAACAATTTTTTTTTGTAGAGATTGGGGGTCACACTATGTTGTGCAGGCTGGTCTTGAACTCCTGGCTTCAAAGAATCCTCCTGCCTCGGCCTCCCAAAGTGTTGGGATTACAGGCGTGAGCCACAGCACCTGGCCTTAACATTTAATAATATGCAACTTCAACCACTTTAGCGAAAGTTGGAATTTTCACCTTAGAGGCAAACTTTTTTAGAGCATGTCTATCCAAAGAAACAATATATGTAAATAATCCAAGTTATTTGGAAGGGATAGGGAACAAAAACCACTCCCCATGTAGACAGCATCATAGCAAGCAAGCATTGGCAATATTACTCAAGCACTGATACTGTTTAGGAATTACTCTTCAAGTGGCCAGTAATTTCAGAAGCACCAAAGAGAATCCCTGGCCTCACCTAGCAGGGTGAGGTTTCCACCACAGTGAAGTTCTACTGCCACTTGTGCTAAATTAGTTTCTTCAAACTCACTTGCTCAGGACAGCCAATCTAGGATTGGCTTCTACTCATTCTTCCTCAAAATTCAGCACTTTCTCTTCATCCTCCCTGGTCCTGGCCTGAACCATCCCGAATAACTTCAACTATTACTTCGGCAACACAAGGCAAAAAGCTTCCCTGAATATCACTGGTACCATTACTTCTTTTCTCAGAAGTTTACAGATGCTCAGGTCTCCCTGGCCTTTAGGCATTTTGCACTATATTATAAGAAGACCTCTGATCTCTAGTCTTTCACATCTTGACTTCCAATGATGAACTGGGCCTTCCTCTCTAACTGTATGTTTCTGGATGGCTTGCCAATGTTAGTGCCTTGGCTCTAGCTAAGGACAGACAATGACTGAAGACTAGCAGGCCAGTGTCTGCTCTAGGAACAGGCATGTGATCCAAGGTAGTCAAAAGTCCTTGTCCGAGATTTTTTTAATTTGCAACTAGAGAAGAAAACTTACATTTTAGGTTAAAAAGCTAAATGGGTGTAATTTGGGGCTGCACGTAACCATTTTTTCTGGTTAAAGAGAAGCTTTCTGTGGGGGGGGGGGAGGGGTGGAAAGCAGGTGAGGAAGAGCCTTTAAGAATTTACTTGCATCACTCTTGAAATCAGTGTGAAGTGTTTCCTGGCTGGGCATGGTGGCTCATGCCTATAATCCCAGCACTTTGGAAGGCCAAGGCAGGTGGATGACCTGAGGTCAGGAGTTGGAAACCAGCCTGGCCAAACATGGTGAAACTCCCATCTCTACTAAAAATACAAAAAAATTAGCCGGGCGTAGTGGCGGGCCACCTGTAATCCCAGCTACTCAGGAGGCTGAAGCAGGAGAATCACTTGAACCCAGGAGGCAGACGTTGCAGTGAATGGAGATTGAGTCACTGTATTCCAGCCTAGGCAACAGAGCGAGACTCTGTCTCCAAAAAGAAAATAGTTTCCTTTTTGCTTATACTAGTTGGCTTTGGGCCAGTGACTTTTACAACAACAAGGGTTGTGACTAGATGACAAATGAGAAGAAAAAAATGCCCTGGGATGTTCAGATTTAGGTAAAGAGGCTTGCTTTTCTTACAATTTGTTTTAGGGCTTCATTTCAAACACCTAATTGTCTATTACATGCCAGGCACTGGAAGCATAAAGGTGGCTACAGTATAAGACTATCTCTGCCTTCTGAGACCTAATAGTCCAAAAGATTCTCTTGGTGTGGGTGGCTTACTGGTCACTTCAGAGCATAATTCCTAAGTAGTTCAGAGGACACTCCTTAGTGGCCAAGATGTTCCCCCAGTGGCTCTGAAATGTCTATCATCTGTACCTCATGAGGACCTCTTTATTTCTTTTGGGTTTCTACTGGACCCACTGATTTCAGTATTTTAAAATTTAGTCTACATTCACTTCTTCCATACTAATCACGATAGTACAGACTTCAGTAATATAATATTTCCTTGTTTTCTTGAAACCAAAGTAGACTTAAAAAGTAGACTTTTTGCTTAGAGGATTTATGTGTAGTCTAACATACTATAAAATGTACTTATTTATTGTTTACTTTGACATTCTCTCCCCCATCATCCCACTCCCCAGACGGGCAGAATTTTTTGGTTTATTTCATTTACTGATGTATATTAATCACTAAGGCACACAACTATGAGTTCAAAATGTATTCAAGAGAATTGGAAGAACACATGAGTGAGTGACTAATTGGAAGACCTTGCCACTGGGACTGAGATAATCATTAAAATCAGTTGGCTAAACATTGTTATCTATTGGATGATAAAGAGCAGCTTCTGCAGCAGCTTTCTCCTTTTCATAAATTGCCATACCATACCAACCCCATCCCCCAAGTCTTTCTTTATATATAGCAATGCTTTCACTCAGGTTGTGGTCCAATCTCAAGACCAGGAGGCTATTTATTCTTCATCTTTCCAGTGACTTTACACTGCTCTATTCTGATCCACTCTGCAGGGGTTTGGAGCTTAGCTGTGAGAAATGCCTCTCCCAGCAACCCCCACAACGGGCTAAGGCCTTTCAATATACGTAGTCAAAACATTAGATATTCTTCACAGCATTTATCACAGTCTATCTTACATATTTGCATGATTATTTTATTACTGGCTCCCCCACTAATTCAACTATAAAGTTCTTAAGAGTAGTGTCCATGTCTGTTCCATTCATAAAGCTTAAAGCACTTGGCACACAGTAAATATTCAATAAGCATTTGTTGAATGAATAATTAGATGGATGAATATGAAATTCCCAGCCTGAATCTATAAATAGGTAGATAGTCATTTAGGTAGCTGAGATAGGATAGGGGAGTGGGTTGTGTTTGCTTTTTGAGGGGAGTAAAAAGATAATGTCAGGAGTCCTTTGTGAAAGTCGGATTTTAGCCACCTGAAATGCTATGTCCTCTCAAGCAGCTCAAAAACCAAACCACCATTAATATGTCCATCTGGGGCTCCCCCTCCCACACCTACTCCTTTATTCCGGTCAAGGGTCTCATCATCATTCTTGTAGACACTCAGACACAAAGGCTTTGAGGAGCTTTTGACCTCTTTTTTTCTGTCAACCTCCTTGCTCAGCAAGACTCCTAAGGCCTGTCAGCTCGTCTTTAACATCTTTGATCAATGGCCTCTTTCCTTTCCATTCCCGCTGCCACAAACTTAGTTCAAGTAACTACCCAATTATGGCAGCAGACTCAGAAATGGTCTCCTTGATTCCCAGTTTGCTCCTGTCCAATCCACGCTGCCTGTATTAAAATCTCCCTAAAAACCTTCATGTTGCATAATTAACGCTATACTAAAAAACATCTGCAAAGGCTTGCCCGGAAAATAAAAACCTCAGCCTGACATTCAAAGACCGGACACAGTATGGTTCCAAACAGCATTCCTAGACTTACCTCCCATCATCCTAGCATTTTCTACAGAACCATCACTAACAAGCCTAGTTAGTATTACTCATTACACATATTCACATATTATACCTGTTCCCAGCCCCATGAATGTATCCTCCCAGTCTTATCAAGTCATCTGAAAGTGAATCCCATCTATACCCTCAGGCCTAGCTCAACTCCCACCTCTTCAAGTCGTTCCAGGGCAGCCCAGCCTAGGCTGCCTCTTCCTCCTCTGAATTCTTATGACTCAAACTAGTATCTTTTTTTTTTTTTTTGAGACAGAGTCTTACTCTGTCACCCAGGCTGGAGTGCAGTGGCGTGATCTCGGCCCACTGCAACCTCTCCCTCCTGGGTTCAAGCGATTCTCCTGCCTCAGCCTCCCGAGTAGCTGGGACTACAGGAGCCTGCCACCACACCCGGCTAATTTTTGTATTTTTAGTAGAGACAGGGTTTTACCATGTTAGCCAGGTTGGTCTCGAACTCCTGACTTCAAGTGGTCCGCCTGCCTCAGCCTCCCAAGGTGCTAGGATTACAGGCATGAGCCACCATGCCGTGACATTTTTTTACACCATTAACTCTAACTTACACATACACATATACACATAACTTTTCACCTTTAACTTCATCTTATATTTATCTGTTATTTAAAAAAATGAAACAGTCACAAGAAAAGAGCATCTGCTAACAAATTCAAAGAAATTCCATCCTGTATAGGACAGACAGGTCCTATGTAAGGCCCTGTCTCCAGGTCATCGACTCTTCAACTCTTCCAATACTTTCTGTGTTTTTGTATTGACCACTTCCTCCCCCTTCCTAAATATACGCCAGCTTTGAGAATAAGAAGAAACGAAGGGGTCTATCCAGATTAGGGAAGAAAAAGTCCCTTGACAAATCCAGAAAGTGTTCTTAAAATGCAAGCACTTGAGTTGTGGGGACTATTCTTTCCCCATCTTGATTAACTCCTTAAATAACTAGGAGCCAGCATCATCATCATCACAGATACCACTTCTTTAGAGGCTGACTAGATGCTGGGCATCACAGGAAATACAAGGAGGATATTGAGCAAACCTGGCCCTAAGCAGTGGTCCTGGGGCTAAAAATAAAAGAATTCCACAACAAAGTCTGCTGAGGCTGGTAGTCCTGGCACACCAACTTGAAAACGAAAGAGACAACAACAACAAAAAGGCTATTGTGAGGATTATAGGAGTTTAATGCTATGCTGAAGTGCCTAGCACTAAATAAGTCTATGTTCCCCAAACCATCTCCCTGTTTTAATATACTGCATATTTATCTCTACACTACAAACTCCTTGAAAGCTGAGATCATAGTTCGTAGTTGTTTTGTAACTAATGAATTAGCATAAAGTGCTTTATCAATGTAAGGAATCACATATTAACAGTCCAAAACTCTTGTTATAAATATGGAAAAGAAATATAATGCCCACAAAGTGTTCTAAAGCATTATATAGCTCTAGTAATCAAAATTTGGTTATATTATTATAGAAAGTATAAAACAGTTTTTGGCCAGGGGTGGTGGTAATCCCAGCACTTTGGGACGCCGAGGTGGGTGGATCACCTGAGGTCAGGAGTTCGAGACCAGCCTGGCCAATGTGGCGAAACCCCTTCTCTACTAAAAATACAAAAAATTAGCCAGGCGTGGTGGTGGTGGGCACCTGTAATCTCAACTACTTGGGAGACTGAGGCAGGAGAACTGCTTGAACCCGGGAGGTAGACGTTGCAGTGAGCTGAGATCATGCCAGCCTGGGCAACAAGAGTGAAACTCCGTCTCAAAGAAAAAAAAAAGTAAAGTATAAAACAACTTTAAACATCAAATACATAGTTAATATATTCTAATGTTTTTTATGGCACTTGTTAGATTCCCCATCTTCATTCATATTTTGAATTGTGAAAATCTGAAGAAACAGATTTTTCTCCTTACTTGCAACGCTAGTTTTGCTAAGTTTGGAATTAGCATACATTAGATCCAGCTATTGCAGATATTGAAACAAAACCTCATACTCTATTTGCCTATGTAAGAAAAAGTTCAATTTTCAGAACTTAGAATTTTAAGTTAAAAAAAGCAGTATGAAAACATAACCTTAAAAAATTTGCATACTATTTCACCCCCGCAAATATTGTTTTGATCCCCAGTCCTGCAATGACCTTTAAATAATCACAATAAAGTTTCTCACTATTCAGAGAGCCTTAAGATTTACTTGGCACTCTAAGTTAACCATCTTAAAGCTTTGAAGCACAAAGGAATAGTAAATGACACATCCATTTTAAGTTACCATGGCCTGTCATTACAGAATCATTAAGCAATATTTTCAAGGAGCAAGCAGAAAGCTTTATAACTCAAACGTATAAGATTTTCTTCTGTGCTTTATGGGCTAAGTTATTTGCGTTCTCATAAGAATACGGAATATTTAAAGCCACACTTTACAAGTTATAAAATTCACTTATTTTCAGCATTCTTCATAAAGATAACAGCATAAATTAAGTTATAAAAACAATATGAAAATTCAATAATCAAACTCAAACTCTGTGTAATGTATTTACACACACAAACACATAGTAACATAATTAAGAGGCTGGCTAGCTTAGGGTACATAGAAAAATTATTCAGAAAAAAAGTATTAAATATCTTTAAAGATAAAGATTTTTGGCCAGGCACCATGGCTCATGCCTATAATCCCACATTTTCGGGGACCAAGGCAGGAGGATTGCGTGAGCCTAGGAGTTCAAGATCAGGCTGGGCAACATAGGAAGACCCTGTCTCTCTCAATCAATCAATCAATCAAATTAGCCAGGCATGGTGGTACACACTTGTGGTCCCAGCTACTCGTAAGGCTGAGGTGGGAGGATCGCTTAAGCCCAGGAGGTCGAGGCTGCAGTGTGTTGTGATAGAGCCACTGCACTCCAGCCTGGGTGACACCGTGAAACCCCTCTCAAAAAAAAAAAAAAAACAAAGTAAGATTTTTTCATATTTTACTGTTTTTTGGCCAAATGGATGTGAAGGAAAATACATTCTCTATATTACATATTTTTTTAATCTAGCTGCAAACTTGTATTAAAGAACCAATTTCAAAGTGTATAAAATAAACTGATTATCTAACTCAAACCTATACAACTCTTACGCTGATCAGGTCCTTTGTTGACATTAGCAGTACTATCCGTTTACATGAAGATATGTATACAAACATTTTACAAGGAAACGTAAGCACAAAAAGCAGCAAAAGAAAGTACACACCACCCTGGCACTACATACGTCATACTTATCTGTGATTGTCTATCCAAAGCTTAAAGAGGGAGGATAAAATAGTTAAGAAGGATACAAAAGCTGGCTTTCCATATTTCCCGCATCATCTCTGCTTGGCATTGTGAGTTCCTTGTTTTCCAGAATATTATAAATCCCAGAACAGTACAAAATTCAAAGAAATTTAGAAATGGAATTTAGAGGTTGCCTTTTCCAGGTAACCTAATTTAAAGACGTGAAGACTGAGCTCCAAAGTCATTAAGGTCAAGACCACATTTCAGTTCCTGTGACTTCCCCACTACAATCCTCTCCTCTTACCACCTACAGAGATGCAAGTGTCAACACCAAAATATAATTAAGAGATAAATTCTTTCTGGTAACCTGCCATTTTTAACACCAAGCAACATTTGTGCAGGAGAGGAATAATTTAAGAGTTATATGTATTTCACTTCACAATGGAAGTAGAAACAACTGAAATTCTTTAGGTCTCCCTTCTTGCAGTGAGAACTTTCCAGAACACACGATTAGGAATAGTCAAAGGGCTGACATGTCTTTTATTGGCATTCCTATCTTTCCACTTCCCATGTGAACAAAATCCACCCCGATAACTCTGTAACCTCCTTTACATACAATTTGATCAATAACCACCTTTCTTCATCTGAGAAAGAAATGACAATGAAAAACTATAGCCACCAACACAAATCACTTTCCTACTTCAGACTCCTATCTTTTCCTCCACTCTGAATATTCTAAATATAGTTTATGTTCCTGGGGTTTCTCATCCTGCTGTCTTTGCAAACTGTAAGTTCCAAAGGCATGTTTCTGCTGTTTTATTATGTGTGTGACAATGGGAGTAGTAATTCTGACTACTTCATGAATGAATAATGTATGTGAAGGTACTCTAAATTGTAAAGTTTAAGATAAAAGTAGTGCCCCTATCCTATTAGAATGATAAATAACAATACAAACAAGTAAAAAGTTTCTAGGAAATTACAGTGCACATTAGGGATTTAACTAACCTTAAAAGAAATTAGTCTTCTGACATTACCCAGAAGATAAAGCAGTAGCACCTAACATTCAGTACATCATATATTTATCAATGGTTAGTTTTTTTTTAAAGTTTAATGAGTGATATGCAACACTATGCTCAATTTTAGGAGAAATTACTTCCATAATATTATAAGTTATTTATTGCTACTTTTGGACACAATTACTGGCTATGAATACCAAAATGATTAAAACCTACAAGTTTAAAAATGTCTTTAAAGTAAAATTATTATAGCTTTCTTAATATTGTCTTAATTTTCCAGAGAAACCTACTTAGGCATTAGACATGGCACTCAAATAAAATTCTAATTTGTTTAAGTAAACATAAAAGAAAACCTAATCAAAATGGCTCGTAAAACAAAAGAAACTCACTCAATGTCTTCCTAACAGCTTAGTTCTAAATTAAAACATACATACTCAGCCCACACAGAATAAGATTTTGTACTATCAAATAAACGTTCATCCAAGAATGCACGCAAAGAAATTAAAATGTTATTGAAAATTGAAATGTTACCTCTGTTTTTATAAGATGAGCTAGGCTTAATGTACAGTAGTCAAAATTACATTGAATAAATGACCTGAAATGAAAAAACTGTTTTTCTTCACATATACCATACTACTAGCTTGACAAGAAAAGAAGTATCCCTTTTCGTGGCAATATCAACTCACTTTAATTTAGGATGGAAATAACCAATAGAAAAACATTTGATGACTGCATTTCACTCAAGTATTTTTTAGGCCATCTAATAATGTATAGTATAATCTCCAAAGAAAAGATTTCACCCAAAAATATTCACAGAAAGACCATACCATGAAACTATTCCATTCCTGTATCTTCTGCTTTCTCTATTTCTACATCCAAAAGCAAGCATTCCTAATACTTATAAAAAGCCCTTGACGTTTTATCTAAGTATCTTTCTAAAAGATTAAAGAACCATACAGGTAATTATAATTTACTGGAAGTATAACATGATCTTAAAAATGTCACAGTAAAAATAACTTTCTAGGCTCAATGAAATAAAGGTAACTTTAGCTAGGTATCTGTTATTGTTTATAAACTACTGAAGTCTTAACCCAGTTTGGCATTTCAGCATTCTCTTTCATGTCTCAGTTTATTAAAATTAAAGAACAAATAAGGTTAAACAATAAAAACAAACTCTTAGGTAAATAGTTTCTAATATAAAAATAAAAAGACAAAACCACCTATATTTTTCGTCGGGGGATTAAAATTTTGCCTACATGATGTTGACCTCCAGCTTTGTATTTGTCTCCAAGTAGTACTAAGTTATTAAGTTTGAACATAAATTAGTTTAATATTCTAAAGAACTGGTTTTAAGATTGGGACTGACTGCTCATCTTTTCTCTCAAGCTCTACTAAAAGCCTTTTTTAAACAAACATATCAATAAAACATCTTGACTTAGACATATTTAAATAAACTGAGGCAAAAATACAAACAATGCTCCAATATATGCTCATGAAATATTCAGTAATTATTTCTATTTTTACTCCCTGACCGTCATTGTTTATCAAATTGTGCCTAGCTTTACATCACTTTTGCTACCTATAAACAGCCCTGGTCAAAATATATATGAACAAGGTTCACTAAAAAGAAAAAAAAAAAAGATGTTCACGTAACTCAAAGATTTTTTTTTGTTTGTTATCTCTCAGCACAGATAATCAAAGTTCAAAACTTTAAGTACCACATAGCTAATGACCAATAATCCTCTATTACCCAGGAATATACACAGAGGCACCAAAAAAAAAAAAAAAAAAAAAAGGTAATTGTGGTCATATTCTGATGAAGCTGGACGATTCCAAAAGAAAAAAACGAAGATACAAAATTATTTTTTAAAGTGGCCATAAATGATCTAATTTCCAAATCAATGAATCGATGAATATTCCAGGCAAATAACATTAGAAAACTAAGAGTGCCATTTTCTTCTCTCAAAATTCTGACATTATACAACATAAAGAATACAGTCACCATTATATGATAAACTTTAGAAAATCATGATCAAGACTGGACATACAACTATTCAGCTGAGGAGTAATCACAGCATTCTAATTACGAAGGAAAAAAATGAAAGTCAAAAAACTCACTTTATATAGTATCTTGCACCTTCAAAAGTATATGCTTCTTCCCAGCCAGTAGGCAAATCTAAAACAATACATATATTACAATTAGTATTACTTCAATGATAGCAAAATAAGTCTCAATCCATTTTAATTATCCATTTTCATTTATTAGCTGTTTTAATTAAGTAGATTACTAACAAAAAAAGTGTTGAGCTGGCAATACAACAGATATCATTTTTTGAAAAACAGCAATTCAAATTTAAAGCCACCAGAAAAGTAACCATAATATTAGAGATTATCTGACCTGAGCACACACTGTAATACATTAGGGTGGAGAGGAACTATGTTCTGGCACCCAAGAAAGCAAAGGGAAGCCTTCTCATCCCAGGTGGAACACTCATGAATGACTAGCAAAAAAAAAAAGCTGGGTATAACAGGCAACGCCTGCCTCTTCTTGGGTATATTGTGTCTATTTAAGACCGTATTTTTCAGCTACACAAATGAATCCATCTAGGAAGTGTCACCAAAGAGAAGGCAGAACTTCCTAACTACTTAATTAATGGAAAAGAAATCACACCGAATACTTCCGTGTGTGTTTCTAAAAATTTGACTAAGAGACGTGAAGTTTCAAGTAGTAAAGTTGGGGATGATTCAGGTGAACAATGGTCATTATGTGCTACATATTACTTATTAATGACAAGGTGTTTGGATTTCATCAAAATACCTCTCGGAAGTAAAAACAACCGATGTGTGTACAAAACCAGAGTCCAAGCAAAGTAAAACCAAACCAGAAAAAAAAAAAAGTGAAATCACATAAAAGAATAAAATTTTTCTGTGGCGTGAATGTTATCAAATCTGTGGGGGTAACTAGGACACATATTTATATCACTCATAATTCCATAGGATAATTAGTCTAAATAATTTAAATGTCATATCGTCTTTTATGAAATAAATCTATCATCCATAAAAGCAAAGAGGCCATCAAAGTTGGAATATGCGTGTAAAACACCAGAAAGGTATATTGAAGCAAAAGCCTGCACCGGGGAATTGAGAAACATGATAGTGTATTAGTCAGAAATGCCTTAAAAATGTAAGCTCATCATGCTTGCTACACCAGTCTTTCCTTTCTTCCTCCACCTTTTTGCAAATTTGGAGACATTAGTCACTTCAGTGAACTCCAGCATTTCACAGAGAGGCAGGTTTGTTCAATATCCTGGCAACTTTAACAGATTCACGGAATGTCAGAGTCGGAGAGAATGTACCCCAGAGGCCAGCTCTGAGGACTGCTGAAACTGGCCTCGCCTTCGACCCAAACTGCTCTCAAGCCTTTCCAATCACCAGGACTAGAGGCAGGCCAGTAAGAGAACACATGTTACATGTCAAAGACAAACAAGTCACGAATGTAAACAAAGAATGATAAAAGAAACCCAGACCAGTACAGAAACTACGAGGAGCCTTTTCCAGCGCCACTCACACTTAGTATTCAAACAAGCTCCCAAAGCCACCCGAGAGAGCCGCTTCCCCACGGACTCCCTCCAAACAGGGCCCGGGTGCCCACATACGGGACACCCCCTCGCACGCCCACCGCCTCCTGGCAGTCTGTGCAACCTCCGTGCGGGGACTTTAGATCCGGATCGCCAGCAACTGAGGCTGCGAACGCCTCCTCCGGCTCCGGCTGCTCCTCCCGTGGCAGGAGGGAACGCGCCAAGCGTTTCCCGAGCCGTTCCCTGTCACAGAGAGGATCGCCGCACCCCCGAACTCCTCTCCTCCTCCTCCTCCTCCTCCTTCATCAGCCACCTACCCACAAGTCCCACCTAGGAGGAGGAAGCTGCACGGCAGGAGGCAGCGCTCCTGGGAGGAGGGGGAGGATGTGGTTACGTTATCCCGGCGGGCGATCAGGGTCCGGGGCTGCAGGGAGGGGAGTGGGTAAGGACTGCCTAAAGACTGCTGGGGGGCAAGACGGCAGCTGGGGGTCACCGGGGAGTGAGTAGCGGCCGCGGAAGAAAAACTCAGGACTCCAGGTTTCAGGGAGGGGAGCGTCGCCACTCTAGGGTCGCGAGGGTCGTCTAGGCTGGGATGGGGGGAGAAGGCGCAGGAAGAGGGCGCCGTCTCCAAGTGCTGATGAAAGGCTGAGGAGAAAGAGGCTCCCCGAGACTGGAGAGAACTCCCGGCGGCGGAGTCCCCGTGGCCCCTCTACCTGCGGCCGCTCCCGCCCGGCCTCCGCCCCGCCTCGCCGCCTCCCGGGGCCCGCGGCGCGGGGCAGGTTGCTGGGAGCCGGGCGGCCCGGGCTGTGCCGCCTCCTCCAGGCGGAGCCCAACTCCGTTTGGGCCCGGCGTTACCTGTGCTCTGCCGCCGGTGTCCGGTGACCACCGCCTCGCCGGTGACGGGGTGCAGCCAGGTGGTGCTCTTGGCCTCCTCGCTGCAGGGGTGAGAAAAGGGGCAGACACGGAGCGTGAGAGGGGACGCGGGGGCGAGCCGAGGGGCTGCAGGGGCACAGACCCGGGCTCTCCCCCGTGTCGCCAGCCGCCCGCCTCCCGCCCCCGCGGGCCCCCGTGCCGTCCCCGGCTCTTTACTTGATGAAGAAGACTCGGCCGCCCCTGGTGATCCCGTAAGTCCAGGACCGGGGCAGGGAGATCCACTCCAGGTTCAGATCCGCCGCCATGTCTGATCCCTAGCCGCCGCCGCCGCCTTCTCCTGCTGCCGCCGCGGCTGCCGAGGGAGGAGGGAACGAGCGAGCGAAGGGAGCGCGGAGCGAGCGCGGCCGGAGCGCGCCTCCCCGGCCCGGCGCGCCCCCGCGCGCGCCCTACCCCCTCGGGCGGTGCCCGCCCCGCCGCCCCGGCAGGGTCCGGCCCCCGTCGCCGCCCCTCCGCATCCCGGCGGCCGCCGGCCGGCCGCCCCGCCGCGCGCTCGGGGGATGGGCAAGCGGCGCCGCGCCCCAGACCCCTCCCTCGGGCCCCTGCGGCGCGCCCGCCCCCTCCGCCGCGCGAAGGTTCCGGGATCGATTAAAAAAAAAAAAAAAAAAAAAAACGCGTCCTGCCCCCAGGGCTTTGCCCGAAGGCTTCCCATCCCAGGGCGCGATCAAAGGGAGCCTAATAATGCCCAAGCCCCTGATTTCTCTCTTTCAAACAACAAAAACACAGCGTCTGAGCTTTGTTTTATTAGAGCTGTTGGAGAGCCAACAGATTTTTCCAATATATTTATCGTTTTAAAATGGAAAGCTGTTTTTATTAAAGCACACGAAAGGCCTTTCCTGTTTGTTTGTTGTGTGCCAGATATCAAAGGTTGGACGTGATACGTGGCCCCATGAAATATGAGTGGATTTAGACTTGACAAAACAAGTTTTTTCTCTTCCTAGGCTCCTTAGGTCATATCTTATAAAATAAAAACTCGTCTTTTTCTGGTACTTGTTTTTAAAGATTCACTTAACATCAGTGTGGATTTTTACTTGCCCTGTCTCCAATAGATTACAATAATAGCTTATTTTATGGAGTCCTTGTGACGGTGTACATTTTTAAATCTTCACAACGACTCTCTATATATGTGTATGTATATATATATATATATATATATATACACACACACACAATCTATAAAAAATCCCCATTTTACAGATAGGAAAAATGAAGTTTAAAAACACAGTAGTTTGCCCAGTCATAGTAATAACTGCCAAAGCCTGGATTCAAACTGGCTGTAGGATTTCAAAAGTATATTTGTATAACCTCCTTGCTGTACAAGCCCACTTTGTTTTACTGCGATTCACTTTATTGCTGTTTGCAGATCTTTCACGCCTTACAAATTGAAGGTTTGTGGCAACTGTGCATTAAGCAAGTCCTAGCACCGTTTTTCAACAGCATTTGCTCACTACATGTCTCTGTGGCACATTTTGGTAATTCTTGCAATCTTTCAAACTTTTTCATTATTGTACCTGTTATAGTGATCTGTAATCAGTGATCTTTGATGTTACTGTTGAAATTGTTTTGAGGGCACCATGAACTGAGCCCATGTAAGACAGGGATTTAATAAATGTGTGTGTTCTGACTGCTCCACCAACCAGCTGTTCCTCTGTCTCTCTGCTTCATCTTGGGCCTCCATATTCCCTGAAATGAAACACTAATAATTGTCTAATAATAATGGCCTAATATTGAAATTAGGCCAACCAGTAACCCTACAATGCCCTTTAAGTGACCAAGTGAAAGGAAGAGTTGCATGTCCCTTACTTTAAATGAAAAGCTAGAAACGATTAAGCTCAGATGTATCAACAGCCAAGAGAGGCCAAAAGCTCAGCCTTGTGTCAAATAATTAGACAAGTTGGGAATGCAAAGGAAATGTTCTTGAAGGAAATTGAAAATGCTACTCTGGTGAAAACATGAATTATAAGAAAACAAAACAGCCTCATTGCAGATAGGGAGAAAATTTTAGTGGTCTGGGGAGAAGATCAACCCAGCTACAACATTCCCTTTAGCCAAAGCCTAATCCAGAGCAAGGCTCTAACTCTCTTCAATCTTATGAAGGTTGAGAGAGCTGAGGAAGCTGCAGAAGAAAAGGTTGAAGCTGGCAGGGATTTAAGGAAAAACACCATCTCCATAACATAATAGTGCAAGATGAAGCAGCAAATGATGATGTAGAAGCTGCAGCAAGTTATCCAGAAAATCTAGTCAAGATCATTGAAGGTGGATACACTAAACATATTTTCAATGTAGACAAAACAGCCTACTATTGGAAGAAGATGCCATCTAGGACTTTCATTGCTAGAGAGGAAAAGTCGATGCCTGGCTTCAAAGCTTCAAAGGGCAGGCTGACTTTTTTGTTAGGAGATAATGCAGCTGGTGACTTTAGGTTGAAGCCAATTCTCATTGACCATTCCAAAAATTCTAAGACCCTTAAAAATTATGCTAAATATACTCTTCCTGTGCTCTATAAATGGAACAACAAAGCCTAGATGACAGCACATCTGTCATGGCTTACTGAACATTTTAAGTCTGCTGTTGAGACCTACTGCTCAAAAAAAAAAAAAAAAGAAAAAGAAAAGAAAAGAAAAAGTGATTCCTTTCAAAATATTTCTGTTCATTGACAGTGTACCTGTTTACCCAAGAGTTCTCCTGGAGACATACAAGAGATTAGTGTTGTTTTCATGTTGGCTAACCCAACATGCATTCCGCAGTTCATGGATCAAGGAGTCATTGTGACTTTCAAGTCTTATTATGTAGAAAGTACATTTCATAAGGCTATAGCTGCCAGAGATAGTGGGTCCTTGGATGGATCTGGAAAAAGTAAATTGAAAAAATTCATAATTCTAGATGCCATCAAGGACATTTGTGACTTAAAGAAGGCAGCCAAAAGATCAACATTATCAGGAGTTTGGAAGAAGTTGATTCCAACCCTCATGGATGAGTTTGAGGGGTTCAAGACTTCAGTGGAGGCAGTAACTAGAAATGTGGAAATAGCAAGAGAACTAGAATTAGAGATAGAGCCTGAAGATGGGGCTGAAATGCCACAATCTCATGGTAAAATTTGAAGGGACGAGGAGTTGCTTCTTATGGATGAGCAAAGAAAGTGATTTCTTGAGAGGGAATGTATTCCTGGTGAAGATACTGTAAATAATGTTGAAATGACAACAAATAGTTTAGAATATAATATAAACTTAGTTGATAAAGTAGTGGCAGGGTTTGAAAGGATAGATTCCAATTTTGAAAGAAATTATACTGTGTGTAAAATGCTGTCAAACAGTATCACATGCTACAGAGAAATCCTTCATGGAAGGAAGGGTCAATCGATGCAGCAAACTTCTCTACTGTCTTTAAGAAACTGCAACAACTGCTCTTACCTGCATCAACACTAGCCTGACTGGTCAGCAGCCATCAACAACATTGAGGCAAGATCCACCAGCGAAAAGATTAAGACTTGCTGGAGACTCAGATGATCCATTAGCATTTTTTAACCATTAAAGTTTTGTTGTTGTTGTTGTTGTTGTTGTTGTTTTTTGAGATGGAGTCTCACTTGGTTGCCCAGGCTGGAGTGCAGTGGCACAATTTCAGCTCACTGCAACCTCCATCTCCCAGGCTCAAGCAATTTTCCTGTCTCAGCCTGCCTAGTAGCTGGGACTACAGGTGCGCATCACCATGACCAGCTAATTTTTGTATTTTTATTAGAGACAGGGTTTCACCGTGTTGGCCAGACTGATCTCGAACTCCTGACCTCAGGTGATCCACCTGCCTTGGCCTCTCAAAGTGCTAGGATTACAGGCGTGAGCCACCGCGCCTGGCTAAAGTATTTTTTAAATTAAGGCATGTACGTTTTTTAGCCATAATGCTATTGCACACTTAATGGATATTAGTATAATAAATATAACTAATATATGCACTAGGAACCAAAAAAATGGTGTGACTCACTTTATTGCTATGTTCACTTTATTGTGGTGGTCTAGAAATGAACCAGCAGTGTCTCCTAGGTATGCCTGTAGTTAAAAAATAAGTCTTGTTGGCCGGGCACGGTGGCTCACGCCTGTAATCCCAGCACTTTGGGAGGCCGAGGCGGGCGGATCACGAGGTCAGGAGATTGAGACCATACTGGCTAACATGGTGAAACCCCGTCTCCACTAAAAATACAAAAAATTCTCCGGGCGTGGTGGCGGGCGCCTGTAGCCCCAGCTACTCCGGAAGCTGAAGCAGGAGAGTGGCATGAACCCGGGAGGCAGAGCTTGCAGTGAGAAGAGATCGCACCACTGCACTCCAGCCTGGGCGACAGAGCTAGACTCCGTCTCAAAAAAAAAAAAAAAGAAAAGAGAGTCTTGTCTCCCTTCCTCCTGCTTTTGTTCGTTGAACAAGGGCAGATTTCACTGCGACTGGGATCTTCTCCCTTAATGCCATCTAAGAGTAAACTGCCTCTTCTCATTGTCTCTGGTCTTTTACCACACTTGGAATCGCTTATGCATCTTTGCAGCAAGATGACTCATTCCAACAGGATGCACAGTACAGTAATAATAGTACTACTTAGTATTCTTATAGCACCTAATTTTGTGACCAGTTTTGGGTGTTTCTGGAGCATGATCTCATTCATCTTCTCAGTAACTTAAAATGGTAAATAATGTTTTTCAACAGTTAAGGAAACTAAGGCACAGAAAGGGTAAATGACCTCGGACAAAGCCATATCCAGCAAGTCAGTTGGGGCCTGGATGAGAATGCAGTTTCACTGAACTTTTTCTCCCATACTTTGATTCCCCAAGGCCATTCTGTCTTCAGTGAAAAGGAGTCTGCAATTACTGCTATAATTTTCCTGTCCATCTGCATACACAAGGGGGAAAAAATAACATCATTTTAATGTTTTCTCTTTTGGTTCCTTTGCATTCTCCTCTTTCATTTCACTACTTATTACTTCTTGACATCTTATCTCCTGCCCAGTCTCTGGAAAAAAAAAATGACTCCTTTTTTTTAATCAATGAATAACTAGCAGGAAATGTTCCACATTAGCGTCAGTGGTCACTGGATATAATATAGCAAGAAAATCAAGAGCTACTGACTTTGTATTATGTTGTCATTGCAAATAAAAAATCTAAAGTTAGTCTTTTAATATGATTATAACTTTGCAATTCTAGTACCAGTTAGTCCAGCTATAGCATTTGACTTTTTGACTGTGTACTACCGGGAAGCCTGTAAGTTGACCATATGCAGTACTGGTATTCCTTTTAGCTCTAAATCTTTTGATACTACAAGATTCATTATTGCAAGGCACATTTCAAAAATCAATAGAAATTCACTTCATAAAAACGTGTATCTTAAGAAATCACATTCACAGTGCTTAAATGGCAGTCTAGAATCTTAAGTACAATTCTATAATGTGCACCCAAATTTAGGAAAAACAGTAAATAAAAAACTTAGTGACACATATACAAAAAGAGGCGTGCTTCTGATTTGGGGAAATAATTGCCCTTAGGACTTCCAAGAGCCAGTAAAAGCAGCCTCAATATTAGAAAGATGGGCGCTGTGAATAATTTCCATCCTTAATGAATAAAATGGTATTTTTCTAGAATGCCCTCTCTCTGTAACTATGTCTTTATCTAGTTCTGCTTTATCTTGTAGTTGTGTGTATATGTGAGTCTCCTTCACTGTAGTGAGGTAAGAATCATGCCCTTCCCATCACAGAATCTCTGCAACCTTGAGTCAGCACTAGAATGGTTACTGAATTTAATTTTCTTCCCAATGCTTCTACCTCCCAACAGAGTTATTTCCCAATAACATATCCCCTTTTTTATCACCCCATACCTCTTCAATAACTGATTCAGATATAAACTCATATCTAACCTCTGCTTTTTATTGTTTTTTTTTTTTTCATATTTCCATCCTATGAGACTATTCAATTTCTTATATCATGATCTGCCTTTTGGAGCAGCATTATCCGATGACTATCACAGCACAGCCAAAAAAAGAGGAGGTTTAACAAGTACTGAACGCTAAAAATAAACGTCACTCGCTCCATATATGGAGGAAAATCCTTGTTCTAAAGAGCTTATGGTTCAAACAAAGCAGAAAAACACACATAATAACAAGAAAAACACAAAGTTAAGTTTCCTAAAATATGTGAAAGGAAAAAGAACAAGGTGACATCTGAGAAAGCAGCTAATCAATTTGTTTCCTTTTTAAAAAGGAATGGGAAAAATTTATGAGTTCTAGAAAATGGAGAAAGAGGCTCATGAGAGAGAAGATAATTCCTTTTACTATTAAGAAGCATCTATCATTCGTATATATATGAATGTTTCTTAAAACCTACCAACAAACTTTTGTGACTTTTATGTGGTTGTCTTTCCAAATATATTTGTGATACCTCATATATAACATTATTGCATGATATACCTCATATATCACATGTTGCATTATTAATTCACAAAATAAGGATTTTTTTTTCTTTTTTTTGAGATGAGGTCTCACTCTGTTGCCCAGGCTGGAGTGCAGTGGCATGATCTCTGCTCATTGCAACCTCCGCTTCCCAGGCCCAAGTGATGCTCCCACCTAAGCTTCCCGAATAGCTGGGACCACAGGTGCACACCACCAGGCCTAGGTAACTTTTTATATTTTTGGTTAGAGATGGGGTTTCATCACGTTGCCCAGACTGGTCTTGAACTCCCGAGCTCAGGCAATGCACCCACCCACTTCGGCCTCCCAAAGTTCTGGGATTACAGGTGTGAGTCACCACACCCAGCTGACAATAAAGAATATTGTAAACAGTTCCTCTAACTTTTAGTTAGTCAACAGTAAGGTGTTACATACCATCAGAAGTCTATAGTGAAGGGCAAAATATATGATCCAATTAGTTTAGTGGAAATCTAGGCAGAAAGACTGGAGACTGAGAGTCTAAGGCAGAGAACAAAAATAAAATCTGGAAATCAATTTATTAAAGCTTTTTTTTCTGTTAAGAACTGGATACAGGGAGATACAAATAAAATTATTTCTTTCATTCATTCATTCAACAACCATAGGCTGTATAGGGTCCCTACCATTCTGCTGGGTGATAGCAACTAAAAGACTCGGCTTACTTTGGGCAGCTTAGAAAGGGAGATGGAGATGTAATGTAAGTATAGTGTGGGAAGTAGCATATCCGTCCTTGTCATAGACTATAAATCTTCTGTAACGGTTATTTTTCAAGGGTGTCCCATGAACCATTCAAGGTCTATCCTGAACTACAGTCTTTTAATGTTGATGTTTTGGAGAGCTCTTCAGTTATGAAAAGGGAGAATTGAAAGAAATATGTAATAGCACTAGTTATTTTGCTGCTGGCTGATCTCTTGACTACAGCAGGGATTCTAGACAAAGTTTAGGGCATCTGCCTGGAGGCATGGAGAATAAAAGGGAAGAAGGTGGTTTAAAATGTTTTCAAAGAGCTTGCGTCTGAACCCCTGGACCTGTTCAAATTAAGCACCTCTTCTTTACCTCAGTCAGGGAAACTGTAATCATCTACACCTCTCTTTGCTATAAAAGAGAAAGAGCAAAATTCCAATAGCAGAGAATTAAGAAAAGAAATATGTTATAATGCAGGAGTGGGGGCAGGGTAGGGAGGGGGAACATTGAGTCAGGAGTCTGGCTGAATTTTATACTTGGCCTTGCCATTAGTTAGTTGTGTGACTTTAGACAAATCTTTTAACCTCCACTTCCCACTCAGACCTCTGGATCCTCATGTAGAAAGTGAGGCCATAGGTCTATTTAAGACATTAAATATGATACTTTTTCCCTCTAAAGTCCTGTGCACGCCAATGACTGAAGTTGGGGATGTTTTGTCACAGTGAACAGACACGAGTAAGATGCCTGATCTATACAATTGTTTAGGATTTTCTGCCACTTAGATGGCTTGTTAATAAAAATGTTTGGAAGAGCAATTTACACATTTTTTTCCACAGACACTTGTATTTCCCTTGCACAAAGGGCTCTATAACATAGACATTATAGCACATTCTAAGCAAGAAAATGGGCTCCTCATAGATATTATATGCCATAGCCGTTAAGTGGTAGACTTAGGGCTTGAACCACCTTCTTCAGACTTCAGGTTTTAACTTTTGTCCACAAGACATTCCCTTCTGAGTGAAGCTTCATTCATTGTGTCTATTTCCCCAGCCCCAGTCACTCTTCTACCCACTGCAGTTGTTATCTGCTCTCACCACTTCACTGTGCCTGCTCTTCTGGGTCACCAGTTGCCCTGCTGTAAGCTACCAAGTCCAGGGGTATTTCAGTTCTGAGCTTTTCCAACCTTCATACTGTATTGACATAGTCACCACTCCTACTCCTTGAAACTCTCTACTTTTTGGTTTTATGGCATCACTTCCGGTAGTTCTCTTGCTCTTGTAGCAATATTTATCAAAGTGTGTTCTATAAATCATCTGCAGCCGAGTCACTGGAGATGCTTATTTAAATTCATTCCTGAGCCCTTCCCCAGACCCATTCAACCAGAGCTTCTGAGGGTTAGACAGAGAAATTGGCATTTAACAAGCACTTTGGTGATTCTTATATATACTAATGTATGAGAACTACTGCCCAATAGGATTATAATTCCTAAATCTATGTTTCCGCCCTAGACCTGTCTCCTAAGTTGAAGACCATATGTCAAATTTTCTTCTAGACATGTTTCTTCTGGAACATTCCTTCTGGATGTTCCTTAAGTACTTCAAACTCAACATGCCAAAACAAATCACTTTTCCTCCAAATACTTGCAACACTCCATTTACCCTCTTAGTGAATGTGGTACCAGCATCCAACCAAAATACCCACATCAGAAACTTCAAAATCATTTCCCCACAACTAGTCAGTTAATAAATTGTATTATCTATCCATTAAATATATCACATGATTCTCTCTTCCTTATTTCCACATCCTAATATGAGCACTCATCACTGCCACCCAAATGATCTTTTCAAAAATGCAAATCTAATTATGGTTCTTTCTTGCTTAAAATCCTCTCATGACTCAAAACACTTACAGGATAAAATCCCAAGCCTGTTGTTTGTCATTTGAGGCGCTTCCTGATGATCTAAGCCCTGCCAGCCTACATGTTAGTCATATGGAATGGCCCACTGATCTCTGAACCAGCCAGTTTCTTTCAAGCCTCTGCACATGCTACCCTCTCTCTCTCTAAAATGCCCTCTTACCTGTTTATGTAACAAACGCCTACCAATGTTTAAATTCTTAGCCCAAAAGTTACTTCTGGTATGAAACCATCCCTGATTCCTTTGGACCAATCTGATAACTTCTTCTACCATACTCACATATCTTCACGACTGAAATATTATAGCTTATATCTTTTTCTCCTCCTTAAACTTCCTAAATGAAACATTTTATTTATCTTCATCATCTAGCATTCAATAAACATTATTTAAGTGAATGAAGAATAATACTTAACATTTACATAATGCTCTATATTTTACAAAGCACTCCATATTTGATACTTATTTCTGCTTGTATTACTGTGACCTGCCAGTGAGTTATGGTTCTATCCTTTCTTAGATTTAACACTCCGTTCAGCTTTTTATAGACTGTCCCATATAGAAGAGAAAAAATGGCATGGGCCCAAGAGCAGCATAGCAGTATATGAAAATAGCTGCTTTCCATAGAGCTGTCTACCTGGCTTAAACATTACTAAGGATTTATAGATATTTTGAGTAAGACGCTGAAGGACAGAAGGAATTCAGCATTATATAAATATATTTATATATATTATATATATATAATATAGATATATATTTAAGGGACCTATGGTCCTTCATTTATGTACAAATTCTTCCTAGAGAAAGTAGTATTGATAAAAGTAATGTGTAGTACTTAGAAGATAAAATAAAATTTAGCTACATTAACTGGAAGGAAAAACGTGTAAATTTATAATTGCTGAAGATGTGTGTAGCTGTAAGTGACAATGGCTATCAGATCTCATGCCCTAAGCCCAAGAGATAAGCGAAAGAGTGAAGGAGACTCATTTTCTCCCTCATCATTAGCATTTTACACAGTGCATGAGTACTCTGTAAGTAGATTCTAAATGGACTATTTTTATTTAATATTTTGGGTCAGTACTTGCTTAAAGCAAGAAATTTTTTCCCATCTGACAATTCGTATCTTTTAACAGAAAATTATACACACACACACTTATTTGATTTTAACCAATTTCCCTCAATTTCCAATTCAATGTTTGATCCAGTTACATGTGGGATTATATAAATAATAATATATAATGCAATATCTTTAGTTAATTGTATTTTATAGCTCAAATTAAGGAAAATTTAATGCGAATGCAAATTTGCGCATTATCATAGCATTTGCCTTGTGCATAGTTTGTATTCAACAAATGTTTGGTGACTGAATGAATCATAAAATAACAGTGTACAGTGCTGGGGAAAAAATGGAGGCTTTTGAACAAACTCCTCTGTCTTGGATACATTTTTCTTAAAACCAAGCAGTTGTAAATTCAGAAGTATCTTTATCAGTTGCATTTCTGATCTGAAGAACATATGTGTCTGACCTAAGAAAATCAAGAAAAAGTTATGAATAACTACAATAAGAAATGTGAACAGATTTACACTGAAAAGGGCTGAGAAAATGAATCATATCAGCTTAAATTTCTCTTTTTTTTACAATGCCATGTGGGGTAACAGAGGAAAGAGGAGAGATTGAGCTGTGTGGGAACTGTTTTGGTGAAAGTCTTGCTGTCCACTTCAGGCCTGCCCCACTAGGATTATGTGGAGGAGACAACATTGGTTGGAGAGTCAATGTGTTATTCTATTTCAAATTTTGTCACCCTGAGCCCAACTTTACCATTTACATAAAGTGGATAGGATTCACTATTTGTGTTTTTTAAGAGTATTTTACGAGAGTTTTTTTTCACAACCTTGATAAAAGAATGATTTTAAAATATTTATAATTGTCTTAACATTCATCATTGACAAAATGCAGGTAATTCTGTTGGCCAGCAATATTGAACATGTTCAGAAGATCAGATGATAGTGTTAATATTGATGGAAATAAAAGATTCTTTTATGTTCATAAGCAAAAAATTTGGTGCTAAATATTTTGATAGCTGGAGAAGTTCTCTCTATACTATTACTTTACAAAACCTTTATGACATTTAAGTAGAGATTTTTTGTTTGCAATTTTTTCAACCAATTTAAGTAATAAACACTTTTTGTGAATCTAATGTATGTTATACATTAGGCGAGAGATACTGGAGATACAAAGAAATATAAATTCAGGTTTTAACTGAAGCCATTATAGTCAAGCTGATGTGAGAAACAGTTGGGAAGAGAGAAATAGACAATTATTGTATCATCAATAAATGGCATGATAGGTACTGCACGAGATGGAAGATAAAAGCTTGTAAAAAGGGCATCCATCCTTGACTGTGCGGAGAGGTGGTTAGGGAAATCTTCCTAAAAAAAGTGATACCTGAGTTGTGTTGTTAACTATCATCACCTTTACAGGTATTTCTTGAAATTCATAAATTACATTTTAAGCTAACTCTGCCCTCCTTCCTTCCTCCTCCAGTTCTGGTAGGATATGAGATACAAGAGGTCTGGGGCAATGAATGGCAGACATTGCTAACATCAGTTCTTCCTTATTAGACCTCCACTTATTTTTAAACGAACCCATTGATGCCTGAACAAAATACATATTTCCCAGGCTCCCTGTACCTACATGTGAGCCCTAGGATTGTGTTCTGGTAAATGAGAACAGAAATGTATGGCACGTTATGGAAAATTTCCTTAAATGATGGTTGGCAAATAACTTGGTCCTGCTTCTTTCCTTCTTCCTTACCTGCTGCTTGGAATGTGTATAGGAAGGGTGTAGCTCCGTCTTGGATGATGAAGACAAGGGCCACACCCTAGGAATGGCAGAGCAGACACCTGGATACAGCCTGGGTCCCTAAGGACTTCAGGCAGCAGAGCCAACATAACTGCTCTGGACTGCTTCCTTCAGACTTACAAATTAAAGACAAATCAAATTCTATCTTGATTAAGCTAATGCTATTTGGAGGGCAGTCGCCACTCAGTGAAACTTAGTCTTATCTGATATATCTATCTTGTTCAGCAGGACTTAGCACAATTACTGGTACATGTCAGGTGTTCAATAATCTTTTTTGCATGAGTGAACGAACGTATGAATCCCCACACACACATTCAAAATCACATACATAAAAGTGGCCATATGCCTCAGTAAGTCTTAGATAAACCAGATTTTCTCATTGCTTACCTTGTTTCCTGAGAGAGAGGCAAACACAGAAGCTGCTTTAAATCATTCTGGTAATTAGACTCTCAACTTCTTTGATAATTTAACTTGAATAGTCAAAAGTTAGTTGACCTTCCAAATGTTCCTACTACTTTACTCTATTTATAGACTACCCATTACAAATATATTATTGCAACCAGAAAGCAGACTTGACAGAAAACTTGAACCAAATAGGGACCTTTGCCAACTATGCACTGACAGACATATATTGTGATTAAATTCTGTCTACTCAGCTCTCAGTGAGAGGCTCAGAATATCAACAACGCCAATATTAACAAAATTCTCCCAAACACATACTCTGTAGAAAAGTACTATTAATAATAATAATGATTGGCTGGGTGTGGTGGCTCATGCCTGTAATCCCAGCACTTTGGGAGGCCGAAGCGGGTGGATCACGAGGTCAGGAGTTCAAGACCAGCCTGGCCAAGATGGTGAAACCCTGTCTCTACTAAAAATACAAAAATTAGCTGGGCATGGTGGCAGGCACCTGTAATCCCAGCTATTCAGGAGGCGGAGGAAAGAGAATTGCTTGAACCTGTGCGGCAGAGGTTGCAAGTGAGCCGAGATCACACCACTGCACTCCAGCCTGGCTG
This sequence comes from Pan troglodytes, assembly GCF_028858775.2. Classification (NCBI taxonomy): domain Eukaryota; kingdom Metazoa; phylum Chordata; class Mammalia; order Primates; family Hominidae; genus Pan; species Pan troglodytes. The sequence continues at coordinate 26,254,421 of NC_072408.2, read as the reverse complement.
ATCAAGTGAGACTCTGTCTCAAATAACAATAATAATAATAATGATTAGGAATAAGACAAAATTGTCAAGAAGGTTAAATCATATGGTTTGTTCTATATATAATGAAGTCTAAAGAGTAAACACTAAAAAAAAAACCATTAAAAACTTCCCAAATAGTTTCAGTCCATTAGTTGGCCATGAGTTTTTATTAAACATTTCAAGATGGAGCCAAGATCATTAGACAGAAAGATCTAAGCTTCATGCAACTTTTGTGCAGATTATTTTCACTTTCTATCTCTGTAAAATGGCAGCATGCTTGCCCTCCACATTTCATTGCGTGTATTGAAACAGATAACATCTTAAAATAGCTTGACCTGCTCAGATAGAAATGTTTTAAAATAGGCTGGGCACGGTGGTTCACACCTGTAATCCCAGCACTTTGGGAGGCTGAGGCAGGCGGATCACCTGAGGTCAGGAGTTCAAGACCAGCTTGGCCACCGTGGTAAAACCTTGTTGCTACTAAAAATACAAAAATGAGCTGGGTGTGGTGGAGAGCGCCTGTAATCCCAGCTACTCGGTAGGCTTAGGCAGGGAGAATTGCTTGAACCCGGGAGGTAGAGGTTACAGTGAGCCGAGATCGCGCCATTGCACTCCAGCCTGGGTGACAAGAGCAAGACTCCGTCTCAAAAAAAAAAAAAAATAATAATAATAAATAAATAAATAAAAAGAAAAAGCAACGTTTTAAAATAAAGATGGCATTTTTCTAGAGTAGAGAAGAAGGATAGGTAATCTTGAGATTAGTAGTAATTTACATGCAGTTCCCATCTCTGGGCAGCTTGCTGTGTTTTTTTTCTCTATAGTTCATTACTTATTTTCGAAATGATTACTCAAGAATAAACTTGGAGCAGGGTTTGTTTCCTTCTTAAATGTTGTATATGAGAACTGTCCCCTATGAAATTATACTTAATTTGGGGATGGAAATGAGTTGCTTTTACAAACAGTTAAACAAAATAGAAAGGAACCACATTGTACTAAGATTCTGATTATCTATGACTTGCTTAGAAGCTCGAAGTGATCTTTCAAAGTCTTTCTTTTTTTCTGCTCAAAAAATACCTTCATTATAGGAAACTGTATTGGATAAGCCTTTCTTTTCACACCAGAAGAATTTGTCATCAAAAGGAACTTTCTCTTTTCCAGTCCCTTCATACTTAAAGGTTAATGGTTGCAGTGCTGCAGGAGTAACTATAATCCAATGCAATTATGAAGCAGAATTAGAAGGAATGGCTGAAGGAGACCACTTGATAGAGATGGGTTGAAGAAAAGGGCCAAGTATTTCACAGAATGAAGAATCGTCATCAAGCAATTAGAATGGCTCTCAAACTTGTTCCGAGATGTTTATGTATCTAAATCGTAGCCTCTTGGGTTGCATTTAGGAAAACTCATAGAATCAAATTGCTTTGGCGTGAATTGGCCTCATTTTCTCTACTATCTTGCTTTACAGTTAAGGTAGAGGCAGCATCAGCTACATCATTTGCAGTGCACACTGCAATATGAAAATGTTGGGCTTCCTGCTCAAAAATTGTTAAGGGTTTCAAGAAGGCAACAGCAGAGCAGTAAGTAAATCCCAGGTCCCTCTGAGTACAGGGCCCTGTGTGGCTGTTCAGGTTGAATGCCCGTGAAACCATTTCTGAGAAGAGGCCAGACAGGGTTAAATTATTTGCCCTTAATGATACAGCAGCTCAGCAGCAGAGCCAGCCTCCCGATTCCTTGTTTAGTTTTCCTTTTTTTCCCTCTGCATTCTATTATTTCCCCATATCCACTTCATGTTTAGCTTAGAAGAATGCTTATTATTCATTCATTCTCTTTAATAAATATTTCTTGAACACGGACTATGTGGCAGACACTATTAGGAATTAGGGAAACAGTTATAAGACACAATTCCTTAAGTACTGGGTGTAGAAAAAGAACTTGAGGGGGAAATATACCCATTTCTATAGAGGTTGTAGGGAAGGTGGAACTCTCATATACTACTAATGGGAGTTAAAATAGATATTAATCTTCTGGAAGGCAACTTGACCATATGAGACAAATGTCTAAAAATGTGTATACCCATTGGCCCAGAAATAATGCTTCCTGGAGTTCATCCTAAGGAAATAATAAGAGATGTGGGCAAAGTGATATGTGAAGAGTTATTCACCATAGTGCTTTTTTTCCCTTATAAATGCCCAGGAATTTGGGTTTTATTGGGCATATTTTGGTATAACTAGGCTATTAAACAATGCATGCCATTAAAAGTGTGGTTTTAGAAGACCGTAAACCTGGGAAAATGTTCATAATGTATAAGTGGTGAAAAAGAAAGGCTTAAAGTAATATGGATAACACGATACCTATTTTGGGGGGCAGGTTAGAAAATATGTTTGTAACGAGGAAAGCAGAGGAGGACATACATCCAACTGTAAGCAGTGATAATTATTATTATTATTTTTGAGATGGAGTCGTGCTTTGTCACCCAGGCTGGAGTGCAGTGGTATGATCTTGGCTCACTGCAACCTCTGCCTCCCGGGTTCAAGCGATTCCTCTGCCTCAGCCTCCCGAGTAGCTGGGACTACAGTTGCATGCCACCACACCCGGCTAATTTTTGTATTTTTAGTAGAGACGAGGTTTTGCCATGTTGGCCAGGCTGGTCTCGAACTCCTGTCCTCAAGTGATCCAGCCGCCTTGGCCTCCTAAAGTGCTGGGATTACAGGCATGAGCCACCACATCTGGCCAGTGATTAGCTTCTTGTAATAGTCTTTCTCTTTGTACTTACTTGTATTTTCCAATATTTCCTTACTGAGCATATTTTCTTTTTATAATAAAAAATTTTAAGCTCTATCTGTATCAAACTATGAAAATCTGTGTTGTCTCAAATGTCTAGAGAGGAAGGCCAGCAATTCTACATTTCACCATTGGAAAAAATTAATGCTTAAGTTTCACATGTAAAAGCTCATGGTAGACTTAACTAAATATCTATCATGAACAAATGAATTAAAATATTCCCCATATACTGGAAAGAATCCTTACCAGTCATATAATCTAATCTTCCAACTAAAGTATAATTTGGATCTATAATATACTTGATAAGTGATCTAAGCTTACTGGATTTAGAGACAGATTTTTTTATTCATGAAAAAGCTGGATCTTAGCTAAATTATAACTAATAGAAGCCAATCTGGAATCACAGCACCAATATTTGGTAACTACACTGGTCATTTAGGTGTAATTGTGCATGGTAAAGGCAAGAGTGGGTTTTAGTGAATAGATGCTCTTTGAAAAATCATTCTCAAATTGAAAAATTGACTTTTGGCCACTGTATTTGCTCTTTACTATGTCTAGTGTCATCATTCACCAGAGACTTTTTTTTTATTATTTAATTAAGTTAATGAATTTATTTTACTTCAGACAGCGTCTCACTCTGTCACCCAGGCTAGAGTATGGTGATGCAATCACAGCTCACTATGGCCTCAAACGTCCTGGGCTCAGGTGATCTGCCTTCGCCTCCTGAGTCGCGGGGACTATAGGTGCATCCCTCCACATCTGGTTAATTTTATTTGTAAAGATGGGGTCTCATTTTTTTGCCCAGGCTGTTCTCAAACTCCTGGGCCCAAGCGATCCCCCTCTCCTCAGCCTCCCAAAGTGCTGGGATTACAGGCGTGAGCCACCATGCCTAGCCAAGAATCTATTTTGAAATGCATGGTGACATAGTTTGGATGTGTGTCCCCTCCAAATCTCATGTTGAAATGTGATCCCCTAGTGACAGATGCTTGGGCTGATTCCTCATGAATGACTTGGTGTCATCCCCTTTGTAATGAGTGAATTCTTACTCTATTTGTTTATGTGAGACCTGGTTGTTTTAAAGAGGCTGGCATCTCTCTTTCTACTCCGTTTCTTGCCATGTGACACACCTGCTCCTCCTCCACTTTCCACTGTAAGTCAAAGCTTCCTGAGGCCTCACCAGAGGCCAAGTGGATGCTGGTGCCATTTTTGTGCAGCCCGAAGAACTGTTAAGCCAAATAAACCTCTCTTCTTTATTACCCAGGCTCCATTGTTCCATTACAGCAACAGAAAATGAACTCACAAACATGGATAGGAACATTAGTAAGACTTCTTGCAGAGCACTTTTTATAGGTTCTTATTTAACAAATCCTATCCATAAAAATACCTAGGACAATAGATCCATTCAGAACCTCACTCAGTAACTTATCTTTACATTTGTAATTGTATAGATAAAAAATATTTTTATAATCATTATGTTTTGTGAAGTAAAAAGACAACTTTCAAAAATTAATATGAAGTTAAAGAAGCCAGATACACACACACACACACAGACACACACACACACACACACACTGGCAGTCTGGTGCTATTTTAATCTCAATTTTATTAGTAAAATAATATGCAGAGAAAAATTTCTAGAAGGATTATAAGAAAATGTTAATATTAATTATCTTTAGGGGGAAACATAATGAAATTTCAGAATAATAATAAAAGATTTCTAAGATCTACAGATGACAGTTCCTTTTGAGCAATATTGAATACAACACAGTATCAGAAAGAAATTGGACAAACCACAGGAGTGTGCTGCCTAAAAGAGGACCTTTTGCATTAAACAGGGTCATTCCTTTACTCTAAAATCCCATATTCTTTTCTTTTCTTTCTTTCTTTCTTTCCTTCCCTTCCCTCCCTCCCTTCCTTCTTTCTTTCTTTCCTACTTTCTTTCTTTCTTCTTTTTCTTTTTTTTTTTGAGACAGAGTCTTGCTCTGTCGCCCAGACTGGAGTGTAGTGGTGTGATCTCGGCTCACTGCAACCTCTGCCTCCCGGATTCAAGCGATTCTCCTGCCTCAGCTACTGCCTCCTGAGCAGCTGGGATTATAGGTGCCCACCAGCAAGCCCAGCTAATTTTTGTATTTTTAGTAGAGATGGGCTTTTGCCATGTTGGCCAGGTTTGTCTTGAACTCCTGACCTCAGGTGCTTCACCTGCCTCGGACTCCCTAAGTGCTGGGATTACAGGCGTGAGTCACTGTGCCTGGCCTAAAATACAATTTTCTATTCTGCTATCTATGTTGCTGTTTTTTGCCTGAAAATACCACCAAATACAGTAGTGGATCTCAACTTAAAAATATTTTTTTCAACAACGTTTTATATATATATATATATTTATACATACATGGATGATTTGATCTCTGACCCCTGGGCACTATACCTGCTCCATGCCCCATATTTCCAAGAGTGGTTTGGGAACTACTGTTCTGTATCTTTTAGTGTTTGATACATAAAGTTGACTTAGTACATTATGCAATGATGGTGGTAAAATTACTTTTTCTTAGAACAGTGACTACTAAAATATACAATAACGGAACTTATCTTCTATAGCTTAGAACATACCTCTTATTTTTAAATTTTTTGTAAAGATGGAGACTTGCTGTGTTGCCCAGGCTGGTTTCAAACTCCTGGGCTCAAGTGATCCTCCCACTTCAGCCCCCCAAAGTGCTGGGATTACATATAGACATGAGCCACTGCATCTGACCCATATTTTCTTTTTCTTTCTTTCTTTCTTTTTTCTTTTTCTTTCTTTATTTTTTATTTTTTGAGACAGAGTCTCATTCTGTCACCTACGCTGGAGTGCAGCGGCACAATCATAGCTCACGGCAGCCTCCTACTCCTGTGCCCAAACGATCCTCCCACCTTAGCCTCCTGAGTAGCTGGGATTTTTTTTTTTTTTTTTTTTTTGAGACGGAGTCTTGCTCTGTCACCCAGGCTGGAGTGCAGTGGCTCGATCTCAACTCACTGCAAGCTCTGCCTCCCGGGTTCACGCCATTCTCCTGCCTCAGCCTCCCAAGTAGCTGGGACTACAGGCACCCACCATCACGCCCGGCTAATTTTTTTGTATTTTTAGTAGAGACAGGGTTTCACCGTGTTAGCCAGGATGGTCTCAATCTCCTGACCTCTTGATCCGCCCATCTCAGCCTCCCAAAGTGCTGGGATTACAGGTGTGAGCCACTGCGCCCGGCCACCTGGCTAATTTTTGTACTTTTTGTAGAGACAGAGTTTCACCATGTTACCCAGGCTGATATCTAACTCCAGGGCTCAACTCACCTGTTGCCCAGGCTGGTCTCAAACTCACCTCGGCCTCCCAAACTGCTGAGATTACAGGCATGAGCCACCACACCTGGTCCCATACTGTCTAATTCTAGAAAATATTCTGAAAATTTTTGTTCACTACTGGTCTCCTGGGAATTCTTTGAAACCCACACAATTCCTATAGTATTTGTTTTAACAAGCTACTTGACTTTGTTACAATACAGTTAGAATGAGCTTATGCCTTAGGAATTGTATCTATGTTAGATTACTGTCCCTCAGTTTTCCCTGCCTGCCTGTCAAAAAGCAAAAACAGAACAAACAACAATAAAAAGTCCCTTTTTAGCATCATTGTATCTTTCTTCTCCTCTCTCCCTAGCTATCAGAGCTCATGATGCTTTTGGACTTACTATAGCTTTATCTCATCTCCAATTTTACTTTTTTTTTTCCCTCGCTTTACTTCAGTACCAGTGTAATCCTAAGGACTGCTGGTGAATTTTGCCAAATCCCTCTTTTTAAACCATGGATCTAAAGAATATAGAAGAAAAGAAATTTGCTTTAAAACTTGTTGCTGTTTTGTTTTGGAAGTGGCAGCTCAAAGTAGACTCAATAAATTAATGTTATTTTTCCACTTAAAATTAACTCAAGGAGAACTTTTTCAGGGATAAATGATGCTCACTAAGTGGAAGATGATAAGCAGGAAAGGGGCCTATAGAACAATGAAATCTATCCAATCATACAAAAAACTTCAGAACCTTGTGTTTATTTCAAATCTCTTTTTTTTTTTTCTGGAGTGCAGTGGTGCGATCTCAGCTTACTGCAGCCTCGACCTCTTGGACTCAAGTGATCCTTCGGCCTCAGTCCCTCAAGTAGCTGGAACTACAGGCATGTACCACCATGCCCCGCTAATTTTGTATTTTTTGTAGAGACATGGTTTCATCATGTTGCCCAGGCTGGTCTCAAACTCCTGAGCTCAAGCGATCCACCCACCTTGGCCTTCCAAAGTGCTAGGATTTACAGGCATGGGCCACTGCACCTGGCCCAGATCTCATTATTAATAGAACAAATTGAAAAAATTGAGAGGTATTGGTAAGATTTTTAACAAACAGCAGGCCTATGAAGCAATGATAGCTAATTATATAAATAAAGACTATAACAAAAATTGAGAAAATGAAATACTGAAGATACAAAAACTCAAAGAAATAATTAATTTAGCCTTACCCTTTGATAGGTAAGAATAAAGGAATAGTCATCAAAAGAGAAAATGGAAGAGACATCAGGACCTTGGATTCTATGCCAGCATACCAACTTCAGAAAGTGACATTAGGGAAAGATTTTACACTGATGCATGTTTGAAGTTGGGAGGAAGGAGAGCATGAGGAACAGATGTATTCTTACTATTTTTGTTATCTTCTGGATGGAATGTTACTTGATTATAGCAATCTCCTCTTACCACATCCCAATCTTTAGCCCTAAATATTATGAATAACCTGCTTTTTCCTGTAAAATGATTATGATTAACTAAAACTTATGCTACATTTTACATATTGATAGTATACATTCCTGCGTAGCATAGCAGAATTCAGACTCTCTTAACTTAGCAATCAAGAGAAAGATTCTGTCACATAAAAAATAAGAACACATGCCAGGCATGATGGCACAAGCGTGTAGTCCCAGCTACTTAGGAAGTTGAGGCAGGAGGATCACTTGAGCCCAGGAATTTGAGGCTGTAGTGAGCTATCATGGTGCTACTACACTTCAGCCTAGGCGACAGAGTGAGACCTCTGTCTCTAAAAATAAAATACATAATAAAAACACTGGTTCTTCAAAAAGTTAAATATAGAATTACCACATGATCCAGCAATTTTGCTTTACTTCTAGGTATGTACCCAGAAGGACTGAAAACAGGGACTCAAACCTACCTGTACATCAATGTTCAGAGCAGCATTATTCACAGTAGCCAAAAGGAAAACAACTCAAATGTCCACTGACAGAAGAATGGATAGACAAAATGTGGTCTATGCATAGAATAAAATTATATTCCATAGAGTGGAATATAATTCAGCCTTAAAAAGGAGTGAAATTCTGATACATGCTACCACATGGATGAACCTTAAAAACATGATGCTGGCCTGGCGCGGTGGCTCACGCCTGTAATCCTAGCACTTTGGGAGTCCCAGTCGGGCAGATCACGAGGTCAGGAGATCGAGATCATCCTGGCTAACGCGGTGAAACCTCGTCTCTACTAAAAATACACAAAAATAGCCGGGCGTGGTGGAGGGCGCCTGTAGTCCCACCTACTGGGGAGGCTGAGGCAGTAGAATGGCGTGAACCCGTGAGGCGGAGCTAGCAGTGAGCCGAGATCGCGCCACTGCACTCCAGCCTGGGCGGCAGAGCGAGACTCCGTCTCCAAAAAACAAACAAACAAACAAACAAACAAAACATGATGCTAAGTGAAATATGCCGGATTGTATGATTCCACTTATAAGAGGTAAATGGAATAGTGGAATTCATAGAGACAGAAAATATAATAGAGGTTACCTGGGGCTGGGGAAGAGTGGAATGTGGAGTTATTGTTTGATGGGTAAAGTTTCTGTTTGGGATGACAAAAAAAACTTATGGAGACGGTTGGTGGTGATGGTTGCACAGCGTGGCGAATGTATTTAACGCCGTTGAATTGAACACTTAAAAACGGTTGAAATAGAAATTTTGTGCTATGTTTACTTTACGATGTTAAAAACACATATTAAAAAATAAAGGGGTCGCGGTCGCTATGGAGGAACCAGAGATGCAGCTCAAGGGGAAGAAAGTCACGGACAAGTTCACTGAGAGTGTCTACGTCCTGGTGAACTGTGGCCGTCTGTGGCCCCGTACCGGCTGCAGGAGCACATGCGCCACTCCCTCCCCGGAGCTGGCCCAGCGCAACGCAGACATGCGGCGTTGGGAGGAGTAGAGCCGGGGAGCCATCTACACCGTGGAGTACGCCCGCCGCGCCGTGAAGAACCTGGTGGACAGCAGCGTCTACTTCCGCAGCGTGGAAGGTCTGCTCAAACGGGCCATCAGCATCCGAGACCATAGGAATGCCAGTGCCCAGGGCCACAGGTAGCTCCTGGGACCGCCCGCCCCTGCTGCCACTCTCAGCCGCAAGGACTGTCTCTCAGCTGCGCTGGGAACCCGCTGCTTCTCGCTTATTAGAAAACTCTTTCCTCTTGTCAAAAAAATAAATTAAAAAATAAAATAAAATAAAATAAAATAAAATAAAATAAAGATAGGCCGGGCGCGGTGGCTCATTCCTGTAATCCCAGTACTTTGGGAGGCCGAGGCAAGTGGATCGCTTGAGGTCAGGAGTTCGAGACCAGTCTGGCCAACATGGTGAAATCCTGTCTCTACTAAAATACAAAAATCAGCCGGGCTTGGTGGCAGGTGCCTGTAATCCCAGCTACTCGGGAGGTTGAGGCAGGAGAATCGCTTGAACCTGCGAGGCGGAGGTTGCAGTGAGCCAGGATCATGCCACTGCACTCCAGCCTGGGCGACAGAGCAAGACTCCATCTCAAAAAAATAAATAAATAAAAAATAAAAACAAAAACACCAACAGTATTTAACCACGACAGAAATTTTAAAAAATGCCATAGCTTCATAGCAGAAATTGCTCTTTTTTCAAATGTGCATTATAGTTTATATTCCTAAGCATAAATTTAATTTTAGTTTTATGTGTTTTTTAAACTTTGAGATAGACTATTGAACACTCTGCAGGGGAAAAATGTTTCATGCTGTTAACCAAACAAAGCTAAGCAGAGTTCTTATTAAGCTAACTTTAAAAAATCTCCACTGTATAGCATGCAGCCTTTTTCAAATGCAAATGACTCCAGACCTTTTAGTAATTCCTTGACCCAGTGTTCCTCGGGACACTGTAGACTATTGCTAACCAGCCACCTTCACAATATAATCTGAGGATTTGCCACCACGACTGATTGATGGATAATCTTTTTCCTTGTTGTTTGTTAATTATTTTATTCTTTCTATGATTTATGGATCAATCTAACACTTATTTATTACCAACATTGTGCCAATCACTATTCTAGGTGCCATTCAATTTCCTGATGAGCTTCCAATGCCTAGACGTGTGTAATCTAAAGTACCTTCTGTTTACTATTATCCTTGAGTCTGTCCAATCAAAGCCTTGCCTCATTTCGCAGGGATCCATGTCACCTTTTGTATAAAACAAATGGGAGGAGGGGTTTCTTAGTTGGGATTGGCAGAGTCTAGTGTTGGAAGGAAGATCCTCTCTTTACCCACTGTTCACAGACCTTCTCTCCTGGGCCCTCAAGCAATGGGGAGTTTGCTTTTTCTGCAGTGCCACAGGTTCATACCACAAAACTATCTCTACTTTCCATTTAAGTGGATCTGGGGCATCTGGGCCAGAAACGTGGGATATACTGTTCTTTGGGACTTCTCTCTGGAATCCTGTTTTCCCAAGAGAGGAATCTCCTTGGCTATTGAGTCCCAGAGGCTTACTCATTTATTTATCAAAAATATACAGAGTATCTTCTAGAACCTGTAATTTTTCTTTTTTTTTTCCTTTTTCTTTCTTTCTTTTTTTTTTTTTTTTTTGGAGATAGAGTCTTGGTCTGTTGCCCAGGCTTGAGTGCCGGGGCATGATCTCAGCTCACTGCAACCTCTGTCTCCCAGGTTCAAGTGATTCTCCTGCCTCAGCCTCTTGAGTAGCTGAGATAGCAGGCGTGGGCCACCACACCCAGCTAATTTTTGTATTTTTAGTAGAGACAGGGTTTCACCATCTTGGCCAGGCTGGTCTTGAACTCCTGACCTCGTGATCCACCTGCCTCGCCCTCCGAAAGTGCTGGGATTACAGGTGTGAGCCACCATGCCCAGCCTAGAACCTGTAATTTTTTTTTTAACCAGGTCCTAGGAATATAAACATGAATAAAATTTTTTCCTTGACTAGAAAAACTAGGCACATATCAGCCTAACAAAAATTCACTGGGATAATGATACCCTATCAGCATCAACTGAGTTACAGCAATTCCAAATACCTACTGAGTGCTCATTATGCCAAGTATTATTCTAAGTATATTACATGTATTATCTTGTTAGATATCCATAACAAACTTATGAGATTGTTACTTACATTCTTCCATTTTATAGATAAAGGAACAGGCAGTGGGTCCACAGTTATACCACTAAGAAATGGCAGACCTGGGATTTGCACCCAAGCAGTTTGGCTCCAGAGTTGGCACTGTTAGTCACTATTCTATGATGTGTCTCTAGTGTTAGCATAAGGCAGTAGAGGAGAGGCCTCTCCTGTGAAAATCACAACCTAAGTGCTACTTGAGCTGGGTCTTGATGGTTGAGTCACATTTCGTTAAGTACCAGGTAGACATATGTATGAGGGGGGCAGAGGAGGAAAGGAGGAAGGGAATGCTGCACATATGGTTGTGTAAGTTGTGCACAATGATGCCCAGGTAAGAAAATGCAGACAGGGGGCTGGAATCTATAGCCCCTCTGCTCGCTGAGCTGTGGATCCTGGGATGGCTCTTCACCACCTGGGGGAAAGGATGTACTTTGCATAAAGGTACTACATATTGTTCTTTCCATCTGGGTTCTGGGAGTCATCTTGTGGGATGGATAAACTGTAGAAAATGTAAACTAGAACAATTGAATTTAAAGGCTTTCTTCTGTTTGTCTTCCAATTCTTGTCCATAATTCTAGCACTTTAGTACTAAGTGTCATCAATGCTGCCTTCCTGTCATAACTGGGCCTGCCTGCCCCTCAAAATACCCCCCTATTTCAAAATTAATTCTTCCTTCTCCCTAGCCATAAGAACATTTCCGGCCGGGCGCAGTGGCTCACTCCTGTAATCCCAGCACTTTGGGAAGCCAAGGCGGGCAGATCACAAGGTCAGGAGATAGAGACCATCCTGACTAACACGGTGAAACCCCGTCTCTACTAAAAATACAAAAAATTAGCCGGGCGTGGTGGTGGCCACCTGTAGTCCCAGCTACTCGGGAGGCTGAGGCAGGAGAATGGCGTGAACCCGGGAGGCTGAGCTTGCAGTGAGCTGAGATCGAGCCACTGCACTCCAGCCTGGGCGACAGAGCGAGACTCTGTCCAAAAAAAAAAAAAGAACATTTCCACATTTTATTTATTTATTTCTATTAAAAAAAATTTTTTTTTTCAGAGACTGGGTCTCATTTGTGGTTCAGGCTAGAGTGCTGTGGCACAATCATAGCTCACTGTAGTCTCAAAGTCCTGGGCTCATGCGATTCTCCCACCTCAGCTTCCTGAGTAGCTGGGACTATAGGCACACATACCTGGCTAATTTTTTTTTTTTTTTTTTTGTAGATACAGGGTTCCTTTCATTATGTTGCCTAGGCTGGACTTGAACTCCTGGAGTCAAGCCATTCTCCTACTTCTACCTCCCAAAGTGCTGGGATTACAGACATGAGCCACTGCTTCCAGCCTATTTATTTATCTTTAAGAGACCAGGGTCTCTGTCACTCAGGCTTGAATGCAGTGGTGCAATCATAGCTCACTATAGCCTCGAACTCCTGGACACCTTCTGCCTCAGCCTCCCAAGTAGCTGTGCTACTACCCAACAGTCCCATGTTTTACAATATAGCTTGGAACTGACTGGTTTCTTCATCGTTTATGTTAAGGTATGAATGACTTACAATCTTCCTTTAAATGCCAAAAAAAGATTGTTTAATGAATAAAAAGAACATCCAGGTAGTAAAGTTTTAGGCAGGGGAAGAAGTTTTTGGATAGAGGGAACAATTAGCTTGTGGGTAAAATTCAAATGCCTAGCCACCTGTGTTCTGTTTAGGTTCAAGAACCTTGCAATGTAGTTCTCTTACTTGGCCTCTCCTTACAACTAACCTTGGAAATATACTACCGAGTGTATGTTTTAGATTGTCTCTCTTGCCCCTCCTTCAGGTCCCCTGTCAGTTCTGTTTCTTTGTTCTTCTGGGAGTTGGGCCATTGCTCCATTGACATTGATGACTGTCCCTAGCTTACATATCCATGGATCCTTTTCCTAGATCCACACCAGTAAAAGTCATCTCCAGTCCTAGCCATGTCCAAATTTGGGTAGATGGACCCAGACCAAGAAGATTTTTTGAATATTCACCATGATGACCTGTCTCACCCCATGATCTAATATTAATTTAATATTAGATATTAATAATTAATAATTATTAATTATAATAATTAATAATAAATAATATTATTTAATAAACACCACATTAAATAGGGTTGTGTATAGGTTGTTGTCCATAGCACTATAGTAAGGTTGTTGTTCTGGGAAGCCCAGAAATATTCTGTTGGCTTCCCCTCTCTTAAGGTCTTCTTTTAAAATGCAAATACTACAAGTGCGAATAGCACTTTCAACTCATTTACACTGAGGTGTTAGTGACTTTTTCGATGGCCTTTTTTTTTTTTCCTCTGGAGGAATTTAGCCAGGGAGATTAGAGAATGGGACAAGGGAGAAAAAAGAGAAGGAGAAAGAAAGAGACAAGAAAAAGGAAGAGGAGGAATAAACATAATTGAAATTGAATTATGCCTGAAGTCTAACTTTATCCTGTGGATACTTTTTACTTTGGGGACAACATTTTAGAATAACACCTAGGGAACGTACATTACTCATTAACTATACTTCTAAGGAAACCAAGGAGACCTATGCAGGTTTCCAAATGCACAATTTTAGACGTACTGATCCAGACATCTCATTGTATTTGAGGCAAACTTTCCTACTCGGTAAATAAGAAACAAGTTTCCTATTCATCTATTTCATGGACTCTGTGAATTCTTTAACATTTGTGAAATAATAAAAACTTTTTCTCAAAGTGTGACAACATTATGTATGCCTTTGGACATGTTTGATACGAGAAACATATTTCCTCTAAGCTATCTAAAGAAAAAAAATCTCTTATAAACAATCAAGGTATCTTACAGAACTCAAGGGCAAGAAATGCAGCCACATTCATCAAGGGACTGGAGCTGAGGACTGGAAAGTTGTCAGTGACTGAGGCAACTCTTGGGATATTTTTTCTTTTCCTCAAACTTATCCTCTTCCCCACTACACTTTCACCATAGTTGTTAATTTTTGTTATTTCTACGTTTCTACTCCTTTTTGCAGAATAGCTTTCTTAACTCCTCCACTTTTATATGGCACATCATGTACGGTTGCCAGATTTGGCAAGCAAAAATATAGCATGCCCGTATTTTATCTGGCAACTCTAAAATCATGCCTAGCCAATCCAGAGCCCTCATTTCCTGAGTCTAGCTGATCCATAACCCAGAGCTCATTTACAAGACTCTCTGTGTCCTTATTCAAAAGGCAGGAGGATGAATCTAATTAGTCCAGCTTGGGCCACTGTCCAGACCTGATCACATCTTGTGTTGCTGGAATTAGTGACAATGAGAGTCACAGGGCCCATCTCCTAGGTGGGAAGCATTGTTAGAAAGGGGAAAAGTGCTGATAATTCAGCTCAAAATGTTATTGACTAGATATAAAAGTAGGCCCTAAGTAAACATTGCTATACATATAGAAGTTGCTCTTGCAAGCTTCTTGAGGTCATAGACTAAGTTTTATTGGTCTTTGCATGTCCTGGTGCCTGGCATCTGGTGCTCTATACCTATTGGTGAATTGTGTTAAACAGGAAAAATTTCAAAAATTATTCTATTAATTTGAATATCTGAAAATGTGGAGGGAAACCAAGGCAACTTTCCAGAAGTGGTGTTCTAAGTGGCTGACCATGTTGCTTTTAGTGAGTAGTACAATAAGGCATCAAATGGGGACCTGGCGTCAAGAGTCACTGAAAAGCTCAGTGACTTAAAAATAGCTTTTTTATCCTCAGCCCATTTTATCAAACAGATATCTTTTAGAAGATAAAAACATTACTCCAGCAAGATTAATATATTAGCCAATCACTAAGAGGATAATTATTTTATTAAAATTTCAGATTAAATGCTCTTCTCTTAATAAACCTTTTATAATGGGCCATTGCTCTTTTATTTTCTTTCTTCTCTTTAGGCCGTTCATAATATTCTTTACATAATGATTAACCCTTTCTTTCAGGTTCCTTAATGCATAGCAGTAGCTAGCGACTTTTTACTTATTACCTATTGCTTATATGATGCTAACTAAAGATGGGATAAAAACCATTTGCCTTAGCAACATCTAAAGCAGTGATGGCTAAATGCCATGGTACCATAATTTACTTGTTATGGGAGACAGACCACGGAAAGAAGAAATTAAAGTAGGATCACATGATCTAGGCTTGAAGACACATGATTTAGGTTTAAATCTCAGCTCTACTTGTAACTCACTGTGAGGCCTTAGGTGTTTCATAACGTCTTTAAGTCTTGGTTTCTACAAAGCAAAGATAAATATGGCTGCCCAGGCCACCTGCCAGAGTCATTAATCAAATGAGATAATGTAGGTGAAAGTGTTTTGTAAACTATAAGACACTTCACAAACAAGTTTTTTTATTGTTATTATCCAATAAAAGATGCTTATAAGTCATATTAATGTCTAAGAAAAAATAGCATTACTACGTTGATGGCTACTATGAGCTAGAGGTATAAGCTATAAAGATAGAATTATTCAAAGAAAAATAAATATGTACTATCTTTTCGTTTTTTTTTTTTTTGAGAGAGAGTCTCGCTCTCTTGCCCAGGCTGGAGTGCAGTGGCATGATCTCGGCTCACTGCAGCCTCCGTCTCCCGAGTTGAAGCAATTCTCTTGCCTCAGCCTCCCGAGTAGGTGGGATTACAGGTGCGTGCCACCATGCCCGGCTAATTTTTGTACTTTTAGTAGAGACAGGGTTTCACTATGTTGGCCAGGCTGGTCTTGAACTCCTGACCTCAGGTGATCCGCCAGCCTCAGCCTCCCAAAAAGCTGGAATTACAGGCGTGAGCCACTGTGCCCGGTCTGTACTATCTTTAAGGACAAAATTTTCCTATTGCTTATTATTTTTTAATGTATAAGATGAACAGAGAACACACCAGGCTTGAGAGAAACATGAGCCCCTAAAACAACAAAAAATGTGGTTAACAAAGCCTTAATGATTTTGGTCTTTAACAACGGTCTGCCTTGATAAGCATGGGAGTCTTTGAAACCTCCCCTGTTTAATTTCTATGCCTGTGCCACTGTCTCATCCCATATCCTCATTTTTGTTGGAATCTCCAGACAAAAGGCAGGGCATAGGTGTTTGTACATCCTCTGCCCCACATAGAAATATCAGTATCTACTCTCTTCTCATTTCATTTTTCTCCACAGTCTTAAGCCTCCCTATTTAGAGAAAATGAGAGCTAGCTCTTCCTCACAAACGATGGGAGACCTGTGGAAAAGCAAAGATTTCTCTACCGCTGAAAGCTCCTTTCTTCTTATAATGAGTGTGGAACATATTGGTTTTATCTGTGGTGATTTTTAGGCCCTAAATGGGGCCTGATACACATTGGTGCCCAATACATAATTATCAAATACACAAATTGATTGACTGTAGCTTGCCTGAATTATTATATCCTCAAGATGGGATATCAATATCTTTTTGCTAATTAATCCATTTAACTGTATAAAGATGATATTATAAGGACTTTGACCTTGGAGTTGTCTATGGATGCAATTCCTCAATATACGCTAGTTGTGGAACAGCATACTATTATTAAATCAAATACTTACGACTTGCCTTACTTGGGAAACACTTGTAAATATCCATTTTGAGTATTGATAAGGCAAAGTCTAGATCCTCTTTTGTATTACTGGTTTTGTTATTTTTTATCATTTAAAATGTTAAAGTCAGTTGAATTCATGTCTAGCCAAACTGAATTGAATTTCAAGTCTATGCTGTTAAGTTTGATTAACATCTACAAAGGGAAAGAAAGCAGGCTATTTCCAGGCAAGTTTTATGTTTACAAGTTGTGGAAAGATTGCCTATTTTAACCAGTGGAATTGATCTTGGAGTGATGAACTTTTAAAACAGATGGACTATGGCCAATTAGACCCAGAGATACAGAAAATGAATTATAAAAACAACATATAGGAAAGATAGAGTTGCATTGATGGGCAGCTTTTAATAAAAAATTTAAGCACTGTTATTATTCTATTAATTTTGTTAGATTCATACATGAATTTTGTACTTGGAGCATTGGAACTAGTTAATATATCAGGTTTGCTCATCTACTTACTGCAGAGTCTGTAATTGCTTGTCATTTTATGATGCTTTATTTGTTTCATGCTGTGGTTCACCATCACTATCAAGGTTTATAGAATTCTGCCCTTGTTTACAGTGTCCATCTTCTTTCCTTATTCTTGCCAGAAAAAAAGTTAGCTGCACCTTGTTGCTCTCCTCTGTGCCTTGTCTCTTGCTTAGGTCCCAAGTTTCTGCCTAACTGGTTGGAGGAATACTTCTGGGCTTGCCACTGTAATTTGTTTAATCAGGTCCAGGTCATGGGAACAGAGCAATGATTCTGAGAATGATTTGCCCTCAGCTGAGGTCTGGCCACCCTAGAGAATAGACTTCATGTTACGGAAACAACAGCATCCCGTTTCAAAGCAGGGGACACATAGCCCCGAGAAATCATTTGGGGAAAAAAATTTGAAGATTAACCTGAAAATGGGGGATGCTGGAACAAAATACCTGCCATGCTTGAATGGCAATTGCCATTGGTCGTATACTTTGCCTCAATTGTTTGGCCTTAGTTAAAATGATTATATTTTCTTGTTGCTTCTATTTCAGAAGCAAGCACATTCATATATCAGTCAAATCTTTCCTTTTGGATACCACTGAAACCTTTTCTGTATTATAATTAAATTATAATTATTAACTCATTTATCAAAATAAAATTTCTCTAGCAAAGAACTAGATATAACAATTTTAAAAAGTTATAGGCCAGGCGTGGGGCTCATGCCTGTAATCCCAGCCCTCTGGGACGCCAAGGTGGGCGAATTACTTGAGCTCAGGAGTTCGAGACCAGCCTGGGCAACATGGCAAAAACCTGTCTCTACAAAAAATACAAAAATTATCTAGACATGGTGGCACACGCCTATAGTCCCAGCTACTTGCGGGGCTAAGGCAGGAGGATGGCTTAAGCCTGGGAGGTCAAGGCTGCAGTGAGCTGAGATTGTGCCACTGCACTTCAGCCGGGGTGACAAAGTGAGATTCTGTCTCCAAAAAATAAAAATAAAAATTTAAAAATTTATATTATCAACCCACCTTATTAATCAGAAGAAAAAGAAAGAAAAAAAATGTTATAATAAAGGGAACATTTTGACATTCTCCAAAGATGTCTCTGGGTATTAAAGGCAGACCACTAGAATAATGGTACAGTAACATAATAGCTCTATTCTTATTCTACCCTCATGTTTGCTCACATATACAGTAGACTTAGTAATTGCATAAATGCCTTTAGCCTCAACGTGCTATAAGGGTTTTGTAAAATTATATCTGAGAACCACTTTTGTTCCATTTGGAACTTTCCCATGGAAAGTAATTAAAGTTTCCTTTTTTCCCCCACAAACTTTTTCTTAAAGTATTATTTGCTGACCCCAAAAGGATTTGGGAAACAATAATGGATATTTACTTAAAGTGAATGCTGTGGAACATGCGAATAAAAACAAACTTGAGCTATGGTAATATTCTTTGGATATTACAATTTTAAATATGCTCCTGTTGGGCACAGTGGTTCACATCTGTAATCCCAGCATTTTGGGAGGATGAAGGGAGAAGATGGTTTGAGTCCAGGAGTTGGCAAGTAGCCTGGGCAACATAGTGAGATCTCCATCTCTACAAAAAAATTAACCAGGTAGGCTGGGTGCAGTGGCTTACGCCTGTAATCCCAGCACTTTGGGAGGCCGAGGTGGGCTGATCATGAGGTCAAGAGATCGAGACCATCCTGGCGAACACGGTGAAACCCCATCTCTACTAAAAATACAAAAATTAGCTGGGCGTGGTGGTGCGCACCTGTAGTCCCAGCTACTCGGGAGGCTGAGGCAGGAGAATCACTTAAACCTGGGAGGTGGAGGTTATAGTGAGCCCAGATGGTACTACTGCACTCCAACTTGATGACAGAGCAAGACTCTGTCTCAAAAAAAAAAAAAAAAAAAAATTAGCCAGGTGTGGTGGCACTCACCTGTTGTCCCAGCTCTTGGGAGGCAGAGATAGGAGGATCCTTGAGCCCAGGAGTCCGAGGTTATAGTGAGCTATGATTGTGCCATTGTGCTCCAGCCTGGGTGACAGAGCAAGACCCTGTCTGGGGAAAAAAAAAAGCTTGCTCATTTTCAGTTCAAAATACTATTAAAATAAACTTCGCGGCTAGGCAAGGTGGCTCACGCCTGTAATCCCAGCACTTTGGGAGGCTGAGGTGGGTGGATCATGGGGTCAGGAGATCGAGACCATCCTGGCCAACATGGTGAAACTCCGTCTCTACTAAAATAGAAAAAATTAGCTGGGCATGGTGGCACGCACCTATAGTCCCAGCTACATAGGAGGCTGAGGCAGGGGAATTGCTTGAACTCGGGAGATGGAGGTTGCAGTGAGCTGAGATTGCACCACTGCACTACAGCCTGGGCGACAGAGCAAAACTCTGTCTCAAAAAAAAAAAAAAGTTTGCCATATGCACAGGATTCCTAATGATTGACTTATGATTGTTGCAAATCCAGCTAGAACATAATATTTGGAAAAATCTGCTCTTTACTGGCAATCCAGTCAAGGGCGGGGGTTGGTGTGGTAAGACATGAGGTTCTCATAACACAGTGGCCAGAGGAAAAGAAAATAAGTCTTTTGTGTCCTTATCATGTTTGTGTAAAAAAAAAAAAAAAAAGCTGCTCTAAAAAATTGCGTAATAGAAAGTACTCATAGTTAGAGCTTTAATACACAGGACATGCATGTCATTTAATTATGCACTGATTTACCTGTTCAGACATGTCTTTGCTGTCCCTGGGTATTCATTAGAAGTTCAACTATAATTACAATGAAGATTTTAAGTACTTAGCAACATACATATACAGCATTTGTATAATTACACGGAGCAATAAAGTTTGTTTGAGAGTTAGATACGTGCATATAAAACAAATGACATTTCCTAAGATTATGCTTCCATGTGTTAATTTTCAGCTGAAAAAAGACATAACTTTGCCAGTAAAAATCTATTTTTTCCCACCAGTTCTGAAATTTAGTGTATTAGGTAATCGAGTTTTATCAGAATGCATGCATGTCAACTGTTGTTTAACTTGAGGGTTACACGTAAGCCTTAGGCAGATTTAAAATATGATAAGCTTATTGAGACAGTATCCAAACTGTTTTGCCCTCCTTTGGCAATCTTTCAAAGGCTATATATATACATATATATATATATATATGTATATATATAAAGTCCCCTCTCTTCCTTCAACTCTTACTGAATTGGTTAATGTTCCCAATATTACAGAATTTGTAGTATACAAAGAAAGTAGACCAAATAATTAAATACTAGCTCTGTATTGCAGGAACAACCAGAATTCAAGATAAGAATAGAAACTTCTAGGAGTCTTTCTTTTCTTTATGAGTAAGCCTACCACACCCATCAGAAGATGACAAAGTTCAATGGGTGAATAAGTACAAGCTTTCCTTGAAACAGTGGTTCGCAGATTTTTTTTCAGTGACTCTTTTAGTAACAAAATGTCGCATATCCCCTACCCTTTTTCCTGGTAATAAGTGCTTTTCTTTTCTTTTCTTTCTTTCTTTCTTTTTTTTTTTTTTTTTTTGAGAGAGGCTCTCACTCTGTCACCCAGGTTGGAGTGCAGTGGTGCCATCACGGCTCACTGCAATCTCAGACTCCCAGGCTTGCATGATCCTCCCGCCTCACTCTCCTGAATAGCTGGGACTGCAGGTGCATGACATCACATCCAGGTAGTTTTTTAATTTTTATTTTTAGTAGAGACGAGGTCTCGCTATGTTGCAGAGGCTGATCTTGAAACCCTAGGCTCAAGTGATCCTCCAGCCTCCCAAAGTGTTGGAATTACAGGTCTGAGCCACCATGCCTGGCAATAAATACCTTTCTGAAGGCTACTTCTGAAGTGGTTCATAAGCCAATCCCTTACTAACTTAATATCTCCCAAATTTAACAGCAGTTTAATGCTCCAAGAATACAAACATGAAGGCTCTTAGGAATAAGCCAATAAGTTTAATTGTGATAGGATAGTGCTTGAATGTAGGAAAATAGGGAAATACAAGGCTTTAATGCCTTTCTGTCTAAGAAGGGAAAACTCATATAGAAATAGTTATGCTTTAAAAATGTTAATGATGCTATTGTGGCGGTAATCTAGGACTATGGGTCCTGATAGAAATTCCTGATGGTTGGAAAAGGGGATAAAATATTCTAAACCACCAAGCATTCCTCCCTGCAACTCCTCCACAAATGGTGGGAACATGTATTTGTCTTGGGGTTTACCACCTTCCTTTGTTTAGAGAGGACTCATATATCATGAGCAAAGTATCTGTAAATTAATTAAGTAAATAGCAATTTTTAAAGGTGGGTATTTGTAAATTAAGTGCCCACAATTACCTTTGGGGAAGCCCATTGATAAAGTCATCCCCAAATAGATACTAAGTCTGCTGAATTCTTTTGGGGGTAACTGTCTCTTGGAAGACACTTTGGTTACATGACCTGGCTCTGCCTCTTTTAGCTGAGCCTGAGACAGGGCTTGGGGATATGTTATTTGTGAGAGGAGAGATAGAAAAGAAGAGCTTTTATCTTGAGAATGTTAAATGGTTTCTGTGAACATCACAGAAGCCTGGGGCCCAAAGAAAGAGTCTGCCTGAAGAGTCCCTTTGAAATGGCATGCCAATAGACTCTAGGTTCTAGGATGAACATCTCACATAAACATTCATATTTTCCTTTTCTTTAGTGTAATCCCTTGCAACTTCTTCAAGCCTTAGTAAAATATGCTAAAATGTTGGTTAGTAGTATTTTCTGAATTCAAGGTGTGGGGGGATCCATTTCTTTCTTTCTTTCTTTTTTTTTTTTTTTTTGAGAAGGAGTCTCACTCTGTCGCTCAGGCTGGAGTGCAGTGGCATGATCTCAGCTCACTGCAGTCTCCACCTTCTGGGTTCAAGCAGTTCTCCTGCCTCAGCCTCCTGAGTAGCTGGGACCACAGGGGCGCGCCACCAAACCCGGCTAATTTTTGTATTTTCAGTAGAGATGGGGTTTTGCCATATTGGCCAGGCTGGTCTGAGGGCATCCATTTCTATGTTTTTGGCGGAATCTGTGTCTATATTCTGGGGAGACTAAATAGCCTCCAGCCAGCGTGATCAGTGGAGAAATCTGATGTAGCAGCCCAGAGGGAGTTGACCCAAAACACCCATGATGGATTTGTGAAACATGAGAATTTACTATCTTCATAAAATCTAGGGGAGGGACTAGACTCCCTGCATTCCCTTGGATGAAGGCTCTTATCCTTTTTATTTAGCAATTATAGAGAAAGGTGACCCACATAGGCTAGTGAAGTTGTGTTACATAATTCATTTTGTAAAAATGTATGAAAGTTAGTCAGGCATGGTGGTGCACACCTGTAGTCCCAGCTACTCAGGAGGCTGTGATGGGAGGATCACCTGAGCCCAGGAGCTCAAGGTTATAGTGAGCTATGATTGTGCCACTGTGCTCCAGCCTGGGTGACAGAGGAAGTCCCCATCCTTAAAAACAACAACAAAAAAGGATGTAAGAAATAAAATCCTATGTCACCCTGATGAACTAGTATCTGGTAGTAAAGTAAGAGGATCATGTTAGATAATTTCAGAACAACTTGGAGGATGAAAAAAGGAAGCTTTAAATATAAAAGTCTGGCTGGGCGCGATGGCTCACGCCTGTAAACCCAGCACTTTGGGAGGCCGAGGCGGGCGGATCATGAGGTCAAGAGTTCGAGACCAGCCTGACCAACATAGTGAAACCCCGTCTCCACTAAAAATACAAAAATTAGCTGGGCATAGTGGCGCGCGCCTGTGATCCCAGCTACTTGGGAGGCTGGGGCAGGAGAATAGCTTGAACCCAGGAGGCGGAGGTTGCAGTGAGCTGAGATCGCACCACTGCATTCCAGCCTGGGCGACAGGGCGAGACTCCGTCTCAAAAAAAAAAAAAAAAAGTCTATTACCTCTCTGCTAAATGCGATACTTTACTATTGTGTAAGAGCATATGCAAAAAATACACAGGCATACCAAAAGAATAACTTTAAGTGCATATTAATAAAACATCATAAAACGACTATGGTTTGCTCATTATGGCGGGAAATGCACACACACACACAAAGCTAGGAAACACGTTCCTGCCCTTTAGAAGTTTACCATTATAAAGTCCAATTTGAATTACAAATTGAGAGACACATATGACAGACCAAAGAAAGCATGTGCAGAAATCAGTATCTCTTTTCCAAACAGGACATACCACTCTTGACCACAATGACGAGGAAGGCATAGAATGAGGTGACTACTCTCAAACCAGATTTGGAACAAGTAAGAGGAGCCGGCAGTGGCAGTTCTTCAGAAGAATGGTTGAGATTATCAGTGGGATGCAAGTGGGCCCTCTACTTTGTCAGACATGTTTGTTTCTCCTCAGCAGGGAGGAGAATGGAGCAGTCCACTAAGGGAGGGACTATTTAGTACAGAAGTCCAGAGCAGAAACTCTAAAGCCATACTACCTGATTTCCAACTTAGGCAAGTGACTTCATTAATCCACCTATTTTTCTCAAGAGATCCCCTTATTTTCAAGGACAATAATCAATCTAGATGAATCACTAAAGTGGTGATGTTTTATGACTTGCTTTAAATATTTCCAACCAGGTGTAGATGAAGTCTTATGTGATGATTCTGGATGCAATTGGTTTCTGCCTACTCTGGATTCATTTTGAAATTAAAATTAATCTTTTTTGGGAGCAATGGAATTATACTAAGGTGGCTTCTTTTCCTATAATTGAGTTTAGGCCTGTGTCTTTCTAGACCTAGGATACAGATGGACTCACGGGCCATTTCCAGGTTGATTAGGAGCAAATATGTTGGCTATAGACTAGTAGTGCCATTAGAATGATTTCTGTTGCCTCTATGGTGTTTCTGCTGTAGCCTACCTCCCAGTGACATGGCAGTCTTTTTTTTTTTTTTTAGTATTTATTGATCATTCTTGGGTGTTTCTTGGAGAGGGGGATTTGGCAGGGTCATAGGACAATAGTGGAGGGAAGGTCAGCAGATAAACATGTGAACAAAGGTCTCTGGTTTTCCTAGGCAGAGGGCCCTGCCGCCTTCCGCAGTGTTTGTGTCCCTGGGTACTTGAGATTAGGGAGTGGTGATGACTCTTAACGAGTATGCTGCCTTCAAGCATCTGTTTAACAAAGCACATCTTGCACCGCCCTTAATCCATTTAACCCTGAGTTGACACAGCACATGTCTCAGAGAGCATGGGGTTGGGGGTAAGGTTATAGATTAACAGCATCCCAAGGCAGAATAATTTTTCTTAGTACAGAACAAAATGGAGTCTCCTATGTCTACTTCCTTCTACACAGACACAGCAACAATCTGATCTCTCTTTCTTTTCCCCACATTTCCCCCTTTTCTATTTGACAAAACCGCCATCGTCATCATGGCCTGTTCTCAATGAGCTGTTGGGTACACCTCCCAGACGGGGCGGCAGCTGGGCAGAGGCGCCCCCCACCTCCCAGATGGGGCGGCGGCCGGGCGGGGGCTGCCCCCCACCTCCCGGATGGGGCGGACATGGCAGTCTTACAGAGTGAAGGGAGCAATGGCAGAAGAAGAGCCAACAGGTATTTCTATGATTGGTATAAGACAGAAATTGTGTAGTCTGGTTTATTGAGAAGTTTTATAGGGCCATGTTGGTTTGAAAGTACTAACAGCAGTATTCTACAACACTAAATGCATTCTCTTGAAATCCTAAACTGCCTTTAAAAAAAAAGTGCTGTGCTATTAAAAATTGTAGCAAATACATTACATTTAATTTCCTTCTTTTTAAAAAAATTTTAAAAGACAGGGTCTTGATCTGTTATCCAGGCTGGAGTGCAGTGGTGTAATTATAGCTTACTGAAGCCTCAAACTCAAATCTCCTGCTTTAGCCTCCCGAGTAGCTGGGATTATAGGTGCAAGCCCCCACACTTGGCTTAATTTCTGCCCTTTAAAAAGAAAAAGTATGGCAGTGAAATTGTTCTGTACTACATAAACTTTGTTTAACAATAGTCAGTTTTTTTCTGTAGTATAGTACTTTTCTAAGCTGACATTAAAGTGTGAACTAAAGACTAGGAAAAGAAAGGTAGGAGAAAGGTGGATAATAAAAAACAAACAATACTACACAGGAAAGGGCTGGATATAAAAATATGCTCCAAATACTTTTAACAAAGTGTAGTTTATGTTGTTGTTTTGTTTCTTTTTTTTGAGACAGGGTCTCACTCTGTCACCCTGGCTAGAGTGCAGTGGTGTGACCTTGGCTTACTGCAACCTCTGCCTTCTGGGTTCAAGCGATTCTCATGCCTCAGCCTCCCGAGTAATTGGGATTACAGGCCCCCGCCACCACACCCGGCTAATTTTGTATTTTTTTTTAGTAGAGACAGGGTTTCACCATGTTGGCCAGGCTGGTCTCAAACTTGTGACCTCAAGTGATCCACCCATTTCAGCCTCCCAAAATGCTGGGATTACAGGTGTGAGCCACCGTGCCCAGCCAAAGTGTAGTTTTTATACTTGCAATATTTCAGATAAGAGTTCTAGGAACTACACAAAGATTCAATGAATCATTGTTCAACTTTTCTTGAAGATAGCACTATCCTTAGTTTTATAGATGGACAATCTGAACTACATGTTAAAAAAGAAAATCACTGCAGGTAACAAAGCCAGGGCTCCTGACTCTTGGTTCCTGCTTCAGCCACTCTCTCCTCTGAATAAGTTCCAACAGTCTGGAAACTTTGATCTAGAATCTTTTGTCTAGACGTTTCCCAGAAAGAAATTACCCTTAGTATTGTGCATTTATCATGGCTAGGATAAAAATCTGCTTTTGCATTCTGCCACTTTTATTTGAGATGGACATGTGAGACATTGCAAAATTCTGAAATTTGCCAATAGTGGCAGTTCAGTTACCTGGTCTCATCTGAAGTGTCTTTCTTTCCCATATAGAGTCTGTACTGTACTCAAAACTTCTAATTTCTCATTTCTTTGAGCCCCTTAGAGCTAAGAAACTAGTCTGCTAGGAAGTTTCTCCCTCATATGTAATTACAACGTCCTGAGCGAACTTGAGATCAAGTGGTTGGGGATGACCTGAGCCCATGGACAAACCACATGATGTCAAGATTAGGTCCTCCAGAGTTCCCTTCCTTCTCAGCCCAAATACTGAATGGAGTATGGAGCAGCAGATTTCTTTAATTAGTAGCAGATTACTTGAAGTTAGAGTCACTTTAGTGCTCAGTGGACACAAGGTACTCCTTTGGCTAATTTAAAGTCTTAGGCCTGGCTGAGATATGCAGTAAAAACAGCAAAATTTGTTTTATCCCTTAAGATCTCAAAGGTCTGGCTGGGCACAGTGGCTCATGCCTGTAATCCCAGCACTTTGGGAGACCGAGGAAGGTGGATCACTTGAGGCCAGGGGTTTGAGACCAGCCTAACCAACATGGCAAAACCCTGTTTACTAAAAATACAAAAATTAGCAGGGCATGGTGTTGCATGCCTGTAATCCCAGTTACCAGGGAGGCTGAGGCATGGGAATCTCTTGAACCCGGGAGGCAGAGGTTGCAATGAGCCAAGATGGTGCCACTGCCTTCCAGCCTGGGCAACAGAGCGAGACTCCATCTAAAAGAAAAAAAAAACAAAACAAAAGAAGATCTCAAAGGTCTGTACCCTAAGGTTCTTTCTCCTCAGTTGAATATTTCCTTGGCCTGAATAAGGAAAACTGTAACTAAGTAGTAAATTGTCGCAGTCTGCATCTTTTTTTTTTTTTTTTTTTTTGAGAGCAGGTACTGTTTATTAACCGACCAGCTTAGAAAAATAATCATGGTAGACACCTTAGTTCATTCTTCTAATAAGCCTGTTGATCTGGTCCTCCCTGTTGCCAGCATCTCCACCTTCTACAAAATGGGTGGTCTTTTTCTTCATTCCACCTCATGGAGAAGACAATTTGAAGGGCCACAGGAAGTTATTTGCCTCTTTGAAGCCTTTTCCAACAGTATAGATCTCATGAATCAGATCCTCCATGCAGATGATGCCGTATTTACCAAGAGATCAAGCAATCAAAGTGTTATCTGTCAAAGCAATTCGCTTCTTATTGATTTTGCCATAACCACGCTTGTAGATTAGTTCATTTACTGACTTCAGATTGGGGTACCCCCATGCAATATATGGCTCTACAATCCTCAGCATGTTAATCGAAGCCTTGTTGAGCTTTACACAGGTGCCATTGAAGATTTGACGAAGGCGAAGAAGCTGCAACACCTTTCGGACCTTTGGGCTCACGCCATTGACACCTCTGATTCTGATGACAAACGCCAATTTGGGTTCTGCAGGTACATAGAAATTGCCAGCTTTTCTTGCCATCCTCGCCTTTCGAATTTCAATTCTGTACATCTGCCTGTATTCCTTGTGATAGTGCTTTGCTTTTTCATAGATAAGCTTCCTCCTTGCCTTTCGAAGCGTCTTTTGGGCAAACTTCTTTCTCAGGCGCTTGATCTTCAGCTCTGCAAAATTCCTTTGCTTTTTCTTAAGGGTTTCTGGCATAGCAAGAACCTTCTTCTCTTCTACACACTCCATGGTTCCAGCTGGAAAAAGAGCGCAGTCTGCATCTTGTGGCTGCTTTTACCCTTGTAGAGATCCACCCGGCCAGCACATTTGTTTACACATTGACATTGGTGAGTTTTGCATGGTTATGCCAGGCTCAGTTGGTCCCTGCACTTCTGCTGAGTGGTCCAAGTGGTCAAGAGATGCCTCCTGGAAGCTACATACCAGTACATACAAGTAGAGTCTCTGCTTCTATAGAAACGTGCTCATCTCAGTACAAAGCTGCCAGGAATTATAGTCACCCTTCTATATGACTGAAAACTCAAAGCTTCACTCCCATGCTGTAGGCAAAAGCCATCTGCCCATCTGTTAAATCTGTGTGGCTAATATAAGCCTCTACAAACCACTGAGCTGAAAATGCCCTGCCATAAGCTGAAGTCTAAGTCCCTCGGCCACCTGTTCTTACCCTACCGAAGGCCACTCCTGCATGCGTTTTTCCTTCTCCTAATTCCACCATGTATTCTCTTTGATTTGTCAATGTTAATAGCCAGTACATCAAATTTTGGGGTCTCTGTAGAGGTCCACAGTGTCCTTCTTTTCCTTCTGGCTTCTGAACGAATTGAGAAATAAGGTAAAAGAATAAGAGAGATAAGATGTCCAAACTTTGCTATTACCCATAAAGCCTTAATATAAAAACCAAATGGACTTCTTCATACTTAATCCAAATCCACAATGAAAGTCACAACAACGCTGGACCTGGAGACCACATGAATATTTTACTTTGCCACACTTATTGGAGGTGAAGAAGGCAGCAGTACTAGTTCAGATTAGCCTTATCATGTTGTACTGTTTCATAATTCAAAGAAATCTCATTGTGTTGAGTAACTTGGGATTCAGCAGGAATTCAACAGTACCTGTTGTCTAGAATAAGAATATAAGTCAAAGGAATCTCTCCTTTACCCTCTCTTATGAAGTTTAGGGTGTAACAACTGCTTTCTGTTCGTTACAGCTTTGTTTCATTTTTCCAGAAACACTGGTTAGATCTGTTTTAAATCAGCTGCCAATCAGCTTAGCTACAACTGGTAAACAATGTCGTTCTGCTAGTGGCAGCTCAGCTTGGAAGAACTGGTTTTTATTGTTGTTTTTGTCATTGTAGTTGTATTGGTGTTTGTGGTGTGTGTTTGTGTATGTGTAGGTATGGCAGTGAGAATTTTTAAATACATTTTATAAGAAATATAAATTGTATAGAAGAATTTTATAAGAAATACCACTTTTTCTTTTTTGAGACAGAGTCTCCCTCTCTCGCCTAGGCTGGAGTGCAGTGGCACTATCTCAGCTCACTGCAACCTCTGCCTTCTGGGTTCAAGCAGTTCTTCTGCCTCAACCTCCCGAGTAGCTGGGATTACAGGTGCCCACCACCATGCCTGGCTAATTTTTGTATTTGTAATAGAGATGGAGTTTCACCACGTTAGGCAGGCTGGTCTCGAGCTCCTGACTTCAGGGAATCTGCTCGCCTCAGCTTCCCAAAGTGCTGGGATTACAGGGGTGAGCCACTGTGCCCGGCCAGAAATACCTTTTTTAAAGTAGTGAGAGCATATCTTTGGTCATGGAAATGTGCGTTTGGCTAGCAAATGTGAGATAATTAAAGGCATGGGCTGAAGTTCACTAGGGAAACTAGGAAAGTATAAGAATATTGGAGAAAAAGAATACTCTGAAATAGAAGAATACATATGGAAAAACAAATGTCTAACACTGAAAATTTGTAATTTGCTAAGAAAATGTGACCTAACCTTTTCTAAATACAGAGAAAAGAAACTGAGAAACAGTAAAGATTTAGAAATATGGTTTAGAAATATGGTACCATATCTTGTGGTCATAAAAAAAACCTGCAAATAATTGAGCAATAAAATCAATATTCAACTTACATAAAGGCTGAATTAGAATTTTTTTTTTCACAGTGAATGAACTAAGGAATTTTGTGCAACTGTGTAATTTAAAAAGACAGCTTTTTTAACTTGCAAAAACACATTATGATAGAGGTTATAAAGTTTATTATTATTTTTATTTTTAGTAAATACCTTTCCATCCAGATGTCTTTATCTTAAGTGAAGTCACATTAATTCATAATCAATAATTATACCTAATAATAGAAAAACATATGGTAAAACTAAATGCCATTAATTTATAACATATTCCTTTAAAAAGCCATCCTTTGAAGTTTGTTTGAGATTAAAATAGGATTACAAAGGAAAGGCAAAAAAGAAATATTCAAAGTTGAAACTCAGGCCTGGCACTGTGGCTCATGCCTATAATCCCAGCACTTTGGGAGGCCAAGGTGGGGGGATGGTTTGAGCCCAGGAGCTTGAGACAAGCCCAGGCAACAACATAGTGAGACCCTGTTGCTGCAAAGAATAAAAAAATTAGCTAGGCATGGGAGTGCATGCCTGTGGTCCCAGCTGCTCGGGAGACTCTGAGGTGGGAGGCTTGCTTGAACCTGGGAGGCTGAGGCTGCAGTAAGCCATGATTGTGTCATTGCACTCCAGCCTGGGTGACGGAGCAAGATCCTCTCTCAAAGAATAAAATAAAATAAAATATAAAAAATGGAAACTCAATGAAATCTTTTGTCTCCATTGATAACACTTTGCAAGAGCCACTTTTAGAAAAACATTGGCAATTTAATGTTTGAATTTGTGGAAATCCATTCATTATGCAATTAAATATTATTGACTTTTCAAAAAACGTTTTTCACTACAAAGTTTGAATTATCTGTGGGAAATAAATGATATGTATTTGAAATTCATAGATTATCAAAACCAATAATTTTAATTTTCTTTCATATGAAATCTTTAGAAAAATAAATTGAAAAAATTTAATATTAAACTTACTTTCTTATCTAACCCTGTACGGTTGTCATAAAATTAAAAGAGATAATGCAATATCAACCCAAGTGTTTTACTCAAGTTGATAATAAATTGTACTGAAAAAAAAAGTTGCAGTTAAATAAATTAGGGAAATTCTGGATTAAGTAAAATTAAACAGGATTTTCTTTTTAAAATATTGCAGAGGTTTTAAAATGCTAATAGACAGTAAATGAATATCTAAGAGATAAACAAAACATATTTCCCAACGGGTGTTATTTGATTATAGAATATTTATTCTCAGAGTATCTGTCAGGTCTAGCACCATGTGCATATTATATAGCTATTTTTTTTTTAATTTAGAAATCTGTGAACAAGAAAAAAGGGACCTAGATGACATACAAACTGTTAAATACATAATCATTGTCAAGTGTGGTAGTCCTTAGTGCCACTTATAAATATCCAGTTCTCCTCTCTCTCCCAAGATATCAAATACTGAATTTCCTAGCTGATGAGTTTTGAGTGGAAGTCATGTGAGTCACTTCTAGGCTGTAGCATTTACATGCCAAGGCACACTCCTTAGAGCTCTTTTTCCCTTGACCACCACTTTTGGTGGTGATATTCCAGGTGGTGGCTACTTGTCAGCCTGGGTCCCAGAGTGAGGAGACCAGATCACCACAGCTGACTCTTAACTGGCATACAGTAGAAGCAAGGGGGAAATCTTGATTGTTTTAAGTGCTGAGTTTTGGGGCCGTTTGTTATCATAGCATAACCAAACTTATACTGACAGCTATGCCAAATGTATTTTTAAAACTGGAAAATAAAGTCTTCACTGCTTAGAAGAAAGAGAAGTAGGTCAGAACCAGAGCCTAGTTAGTGGCTAGCCATGTCAGAGCAGAGAAGGCAAGGACCCAGAGGCCGGGCAGATACACCAAGTTGGCACAGATGGTCAGGGAGGTGTGAGCTACAGAATGAGTCACCAGGAAAGTCATGGAACAGCCTCAGTAATTGAGACTTAATGGTAAGGAGGCCCGATGTGACCTAGTCTTTGAAGACAGGCCCCAAACCTGGGGATGTGGTCATAAAGAACAATGCTTATGCTTGCTCATTGTCCAAGCAGATTAGATGATAAACCCACTGGCACAGAGCTTATTAAATAATCTCTGACTAGGGATATCTTTAATTTTGGATTAGGGGTGGGGCTGAATCTACAGATGAAAAATAAATGGCTCAAAATAAGAAGACTAGTGGAAGGGAGCCATGTGAGTCATTACAAATGGAAGATTTTGTGAATGGTTCTAGGGAACAGAAGAATAGATTTTGAAATAAATGTTAGAACACCGAGTTTCTATTAGTTTTACACCTGTTAACTCTAAGACAGAAATGATTTGGCTTTGACATGGTTGTGCTTCTTTCTTAAACTGTAGGGTACTTGGTCATATGTTCTGGCTAGAGGTCTCTTCATGAACTCTAGTTGCACTCCTACACACTTGATGGAATTGGGCTGACTTGACAAAACAAGGCCATTTATGGAGCAGTTGTGAAGGCATATGTATTCGTTTTCTAGGGCTGCCATAATGAAGTACTACAAATGAGGTGGCTTAGACAAAAGAATTTTATTGTCTCCCAGTTCTGGAACCTCACAGCCAAGATCAAGTTGTCAATAGGGTGTTGAGGACTAGCTGAGGACCGTGAGAAAGAATCTGTTTCATGCCTTTCCTCTATCTTCTGTTTCTCTTCTGGTAATTTTTAGTGTTCTTTGTCTTGTAGAAGCATCACCCTGATCTCTGCCTTTTTCTTCACGTGGCCTTCTCACTGTGTTTATGTGACCCCAAGTTTCCGCTTTTTATAAGAACACTCATCATATTGGATTAGGGGCACATTCTATTCCAGTATGATCTCATATTAATTAATTACACGTTCAAATACCCTATTACTAAATAAGGTCACATGCTAGAGTACTGAGAGTTAGGACTTCAGTGTATGAATTTTAGGGGAACACAATATAACCAATAGCATCATGCATTAAAGGAGAAGTTGTTTCTCTCACCATACCTATCTGTTCCCATTTTTTTTTCTTTTACCTGGCCTCTTACAGAAGTATTTACAGACTTTCCTGGGCTGCAAGCTTTTTTGAGGTCCGATACTACACTTTTAAAATCTGTCCAGCTCTTAGCCGGGTGCGGTGGCTCATGCCTGTAATCCCAGCACTTTGGGAGGCCAAGGTGGGTGGATCACCTGAGGTCGGGAGTTCGAGACCAGCCTGACCAACATGGAGAAACCCCCATCTATACTAAAAATACAAAATTAGCTAGGCATGGTGGTGCACACCTGTAATCCCAGCTTCCCAGCTACTGGGGAGGCTGAGGCAGGAGAATCGCTTGAACCTGGGAGGCAGAGGTTGCGGTGAGCCAAGATTGTGCCATTGCACTCCAGCCTGGCAACAAGAGTGAAATCCCATCTCAAAAAAAAAAAAAAAAAAAAGAAAAAAAGAAAAAAAGAAAAGGAAAACTCTGTCCATCTCCTGACAGGAATTATTAAAAAGTAAGGTCATCATATCTCACCTGAACTGGTGACTGCAATAGCTTTCTGACTTCTCTCTCTGCTTCCTCCCTTTTTGGTTTACCCATTGTGATTCATCCTGAACAAAATTTTTCCCTCTTTAAAAAATGTCCTTCACCAAGTGGTCCACCTGGAAAGCTCCCATTCACCCTTCTACTCTCAGATCAAGCACTACTATCTCCAATGCCTTCAATGACATTCCCAGGCAAAATCATGTAACTGATTCCTCTTTGCTTCCATGTAATACTGTGCATACCCTGTGGCAACCAGTAGGCACTCAATAAATGTTGGAATGAGTACCTGAATTAATGAAAGGAATAATTTATAAGGCAAATCCTATAAAGTAATTTTAGGGAATATTTTCCTCTTTCTGTTTGTACTGCTAAATTAAATGGATCATGCTTTAGAATAGTCTTCTCATGTTTGTATCACTTGTAACTCTGAAGAAGTACCCATACATTTTTAAAACTGTAATTCATAAACAACACTGCATCAATATAAAATGTACAACTTTTTATCAGGCTAAGAAAAAAAAAAAACTATAGGGTCCTTGAATCTTCTTTAAAATAATGATAGGTCTTCTACTACCATTATCAATATATCTACCCAGAAATGCTATTAGCATCACTTGACAAATCAGAAAACTTCATCTCCACAGAAAGGCCCTGGAATGTAACCACTCCTTAACAATCTAGGCCATGATGATCAGGCGTCAACTCCTTGGGTTAGGCACATGAAAGGAGGTGGATGACAATCAAATTGACAGAGTGGACTAAGACAGTGAGTAGAGCAATTCAAGGACGTGCTGAAAGCAATTTGAAAAACTCCCTATAGCAGAGTCATTAGGGACAAGTAGGAAACTATTGTTGCCAGCAGAGTCAAATTGCAGATCTTGAGGTTTGGATGGTGAAAAAGTGGATTATCTCACCTATGAGAAATACTGACAGCAAAGTCCAGGGGCAGCCAAGTCTTCCACCTTCTAGCTGCTACCCAGTCTTATGCCATTGCTTTTCATACACGCTTCTCCAAAACATCATCTCCATTTGAGGTTCACATTTTCAATTCCCTTTTACTTTCGTTCATTCCACTTCAGTCTGGCTTCTATCACAACAATGAAAATGAAAGTGTTTTTCTAGGTCGCTGCTGGCCTCTTACCTGCCAGAACTCACGATGCTTTTCTGTCTTTAACTCAGTCTTCTGTTGCGGTCCACATCGATGATGAAGACTTGAAACCCTCTGCCAGGCCTAGTGGCTCACGCCTGTGATCCCAGCACTTTGGGAGGCCAAGGCGGGCAAATCACCTAAGGTCAGGAGTTCAAGACCACCCTGGCCAAATGGTGAAACTCTGTCTCTACTAAAAATATAAAAATTGGCCGGGCATGGTGGTGGGCGCCTGTAATCTCAGGTACTCAGGAGGCTGAGGCAGGAGAATCACTTGAACTCAGGAGGCACAGGTTGCAGTGAGCTGAGATTGTGCCACAGCACACTCCAGCCTGGGTGACAGAGTGAGACTCTGTCTCAAAAACAACAGCAACAACAACAACAACAACAAAAACTCTTTCTTTCTCAATGTCCTCATAGTCCTTTACCATTCTCCTTTTCCATCATGGGTTTCTGTCTTTCTACTGATGCTGTAAATGTTGGTGGCCCCACCAAATCCACTGGTCTTCTCACTCTCTTTATCCCATCCCTTCCTGGGTAGTTATATCAGCACCGATTTCTGCTATTATACCTGCTCATGACTTCTCCAAATTTCAGAGTTTATATCCTACTGATAGTCTTTACCTGAAGGTTTCACAGGCACCTGAAACTCAACCTGTCTAAAATAAACTCCATACCCTCCATCTATGATTTAAATGGTTGGTGACATTAACAGTCTTCCAGTCACCCATGCCAAGGGCTTGGGAATCACCTTGGACTACCTCTTTCTCAGTCTCTCAATCTCATCACTCACCAGTGCTACTGATTGTAATTTCTAAACTTTTCTTGAATTTGTCCCCTCCTCTTGTCTATCATCACTGACTTAATTCAGGCCTTCATCCTCTGTGATCTGAAATTCTGAAAATAATTCCAACCCCTCCTCTTGTTTCTAGTTTTATCTTTTTAAATTGGTCCTTCACAGAGAGGCCAGTTATCTAACTAAAACACAAGTCCAAACATGTTGTGTCCTGCTTGATGCCCACAAGGGGCTTGAATTCCTACATGGGAGTCCTTGAGGGTTGAGCAGCCAGAGCATCCAAGGAAGACTCGAGGGCTCAAGAAATGACTACTAGCAATCTCACTATTCTAGCAACCTGTGCAGTTATACTGGTAGATACCTGCTATGCACAGTATAATGTTTCTCACCTGCACCTTTACTTATGCTCTGCTCTAACTGCAACCTGGCTAACTTCTAGGCATCCTATAAAATAAACTCGGGGTCTCTTCCTCCAGAAAATCCTCCTGTCACTTCCCCCAAATACCTCGTCTCTATATCTTCTAAATACTGAATGAAAGTATCTATCTGTCTTTGCATTTTCCACGTTAGTTCCACCCCTTGTGGACAGGGACTATGGCACAAAGCCAAGTTGTACAGAATCAAGGCTCTGATATAATAAAGCCTTGATACATGCATGGTGAAGGTTATTGTGAAGGGGGTCGTTGGTTGAGTGCTTGGAAGGATCTGGAACCTAGATAAGTAATTCTTTATTTTCACTGCCTCATGTTCAACTGCAATTTTTTCATATGTATATGAAAGCAAAAGAAAGGAAGAAAGTCACAAAGGGCTGTCTGAGGCACATGATTGTGAAGAGTTAAAGGGAAAATCCATTCTTCTGCTTTGTGAGACCTCTCAAGCTAAAGTAAATGAGCCTTTAGAAGCCAAACATGCAGCTAACAAAGGTGAGCTCATGGAGAAGCCTATGAACAGTTGTCGGTCCTGTGGGTCCACAGTCAAGTGTCTAGGGCCATTGTTGGCAAGCAAGACCGAACTAGAGGAAAAATATGTCTATGGGCATGCAGTGATGGTGCCGGGGGAGAAGTAGGAGGAGAAGTGAACAAATAAGAGTTTCATTTAGGAAGATCAAGAGATGACAGCCTTCTTAGGTGTCTAAGCAAATAGCCCCCAAAGAGAATTTAAAACATTAGATTCTAAGGGCTAGAGAGTTTTTTTGGGCAAAATAATTAAATCACTGAAAAATAAGAAAGAAAGAAAGAAAACTCTTGAGGATTGCCTATCTTGCAATCACGTGTACATCTCTTTTTTTTTTTTTTTTGGGACAGGGTCTCACTCTGTCGCTCAGGCTGGAGTGCAGTGGCGTGATCTTGGCTCACTGCAACCTCCGCCTTCTGGGTTCAAGCAATTCTCCTGCCTCAGCCTCCCAAGTAGCTAGGCTTAGGGGTGTGCTCCACCACACCTGGCTGGCTAATGTTTGTATTTTTACTAGAGATGAGGTTTCACCATGTTGGCCGGGATGGTGTTGAACTCCTGACCCTAAGTGATCTGCCCACCTCGACCTCCCAAAGTGCTGGAATTACAGCTGTGGGCCAGCACGCCCGGGCTAAATGGGCCTTTGAAATGTGTAGAAGCTTCTACAGGATCACCTCTTTCTTCCCATTAAGTTATATCCCCCTAAATTATATAGATGATTTACTGCCTCATGGGAGCAGTATGTATGAATGTCTAGATTCCCTCAGAGATTGCCCTGCCTCTAAGAAGTGTTGGATCTTGTGTTGGAATTCTTGGATAAAGATCTTAATATTCAAGATATGCATTCAATTTCTTTTTAAAATTAAAATTAAATTTTTTATTTTTAAAATTTATTTTTTATTTTAATAGGTTTTTTGGGAATAGGTATTGTTTGTTTACATGAATAAGTTCTTCAGTGGTGATTTCTGAGATTTTGGTGCACCCATCATCCAAACAGTGTACACTGTACCCAATGTGTAGTCTTTTATCCCTCACCCTCCTCCCACCTAGTTATCTGTTTATTTATTTATTTCCTGGCTTATTCTGCAGAAGATTTGAGGCTGATTACAATAAGAATACATAAAATCATAATAAAATATAAACAGAAATGGAAGGATTAAAGAAAAGAATACATCTATGAAAATAATAAGGCCCAACAAAGTTGTTTTACTGATTCATTCAATCTTCCATTCTTTCATTCGTCCACCAAATATTTAGTATGTATCTACTATTACTAGCCATACAATGGATTCTATTGGCTTTGAGCTTCTTGGGAAGCCAAATTAACAAGGCAAATATGATCAATTGCATAATTTTTATTATTAGACAGGAAGAAACACATAGTTTCCCTGAAGAAAATAAAACTTTCTCTATTACTAAATTTTGAAAAAAAAATACATGGCATTTGGTGTCATTGATAATGAGTCAGAAGACAATGCCCTCAACAACTTATAGCAGTAAATGTAGATTAGTTCTCATACATGTACTAGGTAGAGGTGGCTCTTTGGGCTGGTTCTAACAGACCAGAGACTGATACTTGTATAACAGTTATATATACCTAACGAATACATTTACTGGTAGTTTAGTGCAAGGAATAGCACTGTTCCAGGCTTACCAATAATGGAATAAATTACTGACGTCTCTTGTGTCTTAATTATAAATTGATCATCATTATAGTCATACTATTCCACCCTTTACAGAGTTGCTGTAAGAATTAAACAGAAAGTGCTTTGTAAATTGCTATACAAATGCTATTTCTTTAAAACGATGAACCATTTGACGGTAAGAACTATATCTTATTTATCTCTGAACTCCAATATCCCATCTCCTCACCACAGGAGTAGGCAAGCAACATGTGCTTATTAAGAAAGCAGGAAAAATGATAGAGAAAGGCAGAACAGATCCTTGTCTTATGCCCCTGGAGATTATTTGACTACTGACATTTACTAAATTATTAAACTTTTAGTTTTCTGAGTATCAAAGCTAGCTCTGTCTAAAGAGCCAAAAGGTAATGAAAAGCACAAAGGCGCTGCAACTTGTTTTACGTGGAGGCTGGAAGATCTCTCCTGGGTGGTGGAAAATAGTTCCATTCAGTAAGACAAGGGCGCGGTGGCTCACGCCTGTAATCCCAGCACTTTGGGAGGCCGAGGCGGGTGCATCACGAGGTCAGGAGATCGAGACCATCCTGGCTAACACGGTGAAACCCCGTCTCTACTAAAAATACAAAAAATTAGCCGGGCGTGGTGGCAGGCCCCTGTAGTCCCAGCTACTCGGGAGGCTGAGGCGGGAGAATGGCGGGAACCCGGGAGGCGGAGCTTGCAGTGAGCCGAGATCGCACCACTGCACTCCAGCCTGGGTGACAGAGCGAGACTCCGTTTCAAAAAAATAAAAAATAAAAAAAGACACTGGCTTAGCCTGAAGTCTGCTTTCTCTTCATGGAAAAACTCAACTGAGAAAACCTGGTGTACAGTTTAAGTAGCAAACTAGTGTAAAGGTGGTTTAAAAAACCGTGTCTTCTTTTCTGCATATAAAACAAAAACTGGTTATTCTGGAAAATTATGACTATATATAAAAGAAGAAAATTTAAAAAATTAATATCATCCAGAACTTGAGCATTTAGGGGTTGTCCTTTTAAACATTTTGATGATTATCTTTCAGTGGGTTTTTTTGTAAGAATAAATGCATGCACAAATTTGGCATCATCATGAATACACTATTTTGTCACCCTTAGTCTCCATATGATTAAGGATTTTTTTATAAAATGATTTTTAATGGCTCCCAAACAACTCAATTAAATCAACAAGAATATTAATTGTTAAGATCTACCGAGCACTTGCTGTGTAGTAGAGCTATAAATACTTAAAATACTTGTTTAAACTTCACAATAGTTCTGCAAGGTTATTTTAACATGAGGAAGCTGAAGCTTAGAAAATTTAAATAACTTTCTCACTGTCTCACAGGTAGTATGTGACTTGAACTCAAATTTAGGTCACCACGAATACTGAGATTTTAGTCACTATGTTCTTCTACTGGTTCGTATATGGACATAATACAGTTTATTTAACCAGTTTTACACTCTTGGACATTTAGATGGTTGCCAATTTGGTGATATTAAAAAATACTGTGATTTCTAGTAAAATTTATATACACAAGAAGATTGTTTCTTTAAGCTAAATTGCTAGAAGTAAAATTGCTCAATCGAAGGAACTGGACAATTTAAAAAACATATTTTAGCCGGGTGCGGTGGCTCACGCCTGCAATCCCAGCACTTTGGGAGGCTGAGGCGGGCGGATCACAAGGTCAGGAGATCGAGACCATCCTGGCCAACATGGTGAAACCCCGTCTCTACTAAAAATACAAAAAATTAGCCAGGCGTGGTGGTGGGCGCCTGCAGTCCCAGCTACTCCGGAGGCTGAGGCAGGAGAATGGCGTGAACCCGGGAGGCAGAGCTTGCAGTGAGCCGAGATTGCGCCACAGCACTCCAGCCTGGGCGACAGAGCAAGACTCCGTCTCAAAAATAAATAAATAAATAAACAAATAAAAATAAAATAAAATAAAGAAAAAATAAAAATAAAAAACCTATTTTATACTTATTGCCAAGTTGCCCTCCAGAACTATTGTAACAACTTACAATACCTAGTTTCCTGAAACCTCCTCAACACTAGATATTGTCTCTTCTTCAGTCTTTGGCATAAAGTTTTCAAAGTATGCCCAGGGAAGTAATAATTTTATAGTTTTGAAGGAGTAGAAGATTGTCCTTTTTGAAAATTGGGAAGACTAGATCTTGATTTTATCTACATGATATTGTACCTGAGAAATTAAATCAGTAAGTAGTTTGGTGAGAGTCAGAGCCCTAAAATCAAAATAGACTTTGAAAATTTATGTCAGCAAGAGTTCTTCACCGTAATTTATTTAACTTAAGAACTTAAAGCTGCTAAAGGCACCAAGAGGAGGATTTGCTCCATGTTGGTTGAAGGGAATGTTAATGGCAATGCATTCTCTTTGTAGTATTTCATGTTATTTTGTGAGATTATACGTGTGTGTGTATGCGTGCACAAACTTGGTAGGAAAATTCAGTTATTTTTAGTTCTAGGAGGTGTATATTATAAGAACAAGACTACTGTTTGATTTTTTGTTTATTTATTTTTTGAGACAGGGTCTCACTCTGTCACCCAGGCTGGAGTGCAGTGGTGCAATCTCGGCTCAATGCAACCTCTGCCTCCCAGGCTCAAGTGATCCTCCTGCCTCTGCCCATTCACAGGAAACTATACAAATGAATGTACGGTCTGTCACCAAAGAAATGACAAGCAAGACAAACACACATCTAACTGGCCTGCTTTCGTTCACTACATAATCATCAGTGATATTGCCCTAAGTAACAAATTTCTGTGTCTCCTCTTGAGAATGCTTATGGCAGTATATTTAAATGGTTATTTTTTGTTTTGTATGATTGTTACCTTACCTTTGTAATAAAGTTGTTAACATGTTTTGATGCTTTGTGTTTAACTTTTATGTGTATATATATATATATATATATATATATAGATGAAGTAGAACAATTACCTCTGCAACTACAAATGGATTGCTGGTTAAAAGCAGGACATTTAAAAAGCAAATGTGAAGATGGAAATTGTAATATTGATCAGGCTTACACTTTAAGAGAGACATGCTGTATTGATCAAGCCCAGGATAAAACAAGTCATACTATAAAGTACTAAATGTGTCTTTAAATTTTATCGACCAAACTGACAGGGGTATGCAAAATGAAAGCCATATGCAGAAAATTCTCTTCAAAGTCACTGTGATGCAAGTTTACTTTTGTTTGGCAATTCAGGGTCCCAGTGGATTACAGCTACAGATTAAAGTATCAGGGAAAAAATGAAAATGTAAAGGCATAGTAATTTTTAAGAAAGCATTATTTACTTTTGGGATTTGCTTTTGTGATAGGAAGAATGACCGAATCTCCAATGTGATTGCTTTGCAGGATACTTCTGTTCTGTGGCAAGTTATAACACCATTTTGAAATAAAATTTTGTGAATCTAAAAATAAGGATTCCAGATTCTTTCATTAATATCTTGCAGCTCCTCCCTTCAAGAGGTGGAGTCTATTTTCCCACTCCTTGAATCTGGTCTTGCCTTGTAATTTGCTGCGACTAATAGTACGTTGCTGAAGTTACATTGCGTAGACACTAGACCTTCCGTGGAGCGCCTGCCTTTCCTTCTTGGAATGCTTTGATCACCATGTAAAGCCACCTAGCTACTGAATGATGAGAAACCATGCAGAAAGAATGGCTTAGCTAACAGCCAGCAACAAGGCCCAAGACATATGTGTGAATCCATTTTAGATCCTCCGGCCCCAGGCAAGCCACCTGATCAATGCAAACACAGGAGTAATCTCAGGCAAAACTAGCAGAAGAACAGCTCAGCTAACCCACAAAATTATTAAAAATAATAAGTTGCCTTCTTAAGTCACTGATCTTTGGGGGTGGATTGTTATACAGCAATAGATAACTGATACGACATAGTAACAAACACGGGTGCAGGTCAGTAACATTGTCTGATAACATACTCTAAAGAGGATTTAAGAATGCATCTAAAGAACTTGAGGTCCTGGTCAGAAAGCTGAGATGATATGAAATCTTTACAAAGATTTCATGCCTGAAACCTTTACATCAGGCATGAGCCACTGAGCCTGGCATGTTATATGTCTTCTTAAGCACAACCGATGATACTGCAACTGATGATACTGCAAATGCTTTTTATTTTTGCTTAGTTTATGGTATATTCCAGTAAGCAGATATGAAGAAGATCTGTTAAACAGATGACTCATGGTAACCAGAAAGCCATGATAACAGTTAAAATCAGTTTGCAAATACTACTAATGTAGGAATGTCTTTAATGATTATGTAAGAGCAGTGGTAGAGGGGAAAAGCACCAAAGGATTGGTGGCTTATGGAAAAGTTGTTGCCAAGATGTATTTAATTACTCATCATGTGAGGTATAAGACAAGCACTAGCGATTATAAAGATTCTCACATCTTTGCACACAGTATTAGATAATGCCATACAAATTTCAGTTTTATTAAAGCTTAAACTTTCAATCGTAGGCTTTTCAGGATAATTTGTAGTGATATGAGCACTTAGTTCTAGAACCTGAACAAGCTTATGTTTGTTTGGAATTCAAGGTCCAAAATGAGTTACAGCTATAAATTAAAGTGCCAGTGAAGAAATGAAAACAAACTTTAGACTCAATATACAAACTAACATAAATCTCATTATTTTTTGAAAATTTCAGAAAATATCTGACAAAATGATTCCTCAGGCATGTGGGATTTTAGAAAAGAAATCACTTAACATGCCATAATTTAATAATATATGTTTGAAAGTTATTTTTCCACCAAACAATGGCAGCCTGAAAAATCTGCTTACTGATTATCTCCACACTGAACACATAAGTTAATGTTTGTGGATAATATTACTTATTAAATATTGAAATGTCATTTTTCTTTCAAATGCCTTTTTTGCTTTCCTCAGATGTGTTAACTTGTCTTTAAGCGGGCCACCATCAATTTGCTCAACTCCGGGATAGTTGAACCTAGGCAGGCCTTAGTGACTTGTTTAAGTAATAGAATATGTTGAAAAGTATCTTTGGAGTTTCTGAAGCTAGGTTATAAAAAGACTTGGAGCTTCTGCCTACGCCTCCTGAAACACCTACTCTTGGACCCCTGAGCCACCATGCAAGAAAGTTTAGTCCCTGCTGGAATGAGTTCATGGAGAGGCTCTGAGTCTGTATGGAGAGGGAGACAGGCCTAGCTGAGCCTACCTACTCCCTGTGCCCACTAAAGCATCAGGCGTGTGAGTATGGTCACGTTGACCACCCCAGACCAGGTCATCTGTCAGTTGAGTACCACTGAAGAGTGACTCCGGTTAACAGCCACATTGACCAAAAGAATCAACCAGCCAGATTTTGCCTCAATTCCTGAATTTCAGAAATTGTCATTTTAAGCCACTAAGTTTTAAGGTGGTTTGCTACATTGTAATAGATAATAGAACACTGAAGAGTAATCTGAGACAACAAGGTAAGCTATTAGAAAATTATTACCACTTCCAACTATTTATCTTGTGAATCAGGCAACGGAAATGGAGAATACAAAATACAGAAATAAACTGGGCATCCTGTCTGGTTTAAGACTACATGTCTAATTTAAGACTATAGTTCACACTAATAACTTCTAATTTTCAATTTCTTTGCATTTATAAAACAGCTCTATTATCATTGATCACTTGTATAATTAATACATGTTACACATTTGAATTAAGGATAAAATTTTGCTAACATTATACCACTTTTAATCCATTTTATACCTTGGGGCCTCTAATAATATTCTATTTGGAATAGTCTATTTGGGAGATAGTATTTGAGCTTA
Source organism: Pan troglodytes (assembly GCF_028858775.2). Classification (NCBI taxonomy): domain Eukaryota; kingdom Metazoa; phylum Chordata; class Mammalia; order Primates; family Hominidae; genus Pan; species Pan troglodytes. Next base: position 26,210,789 of record NC_072408.2, on the reverse strand, counting down.
AAAATCTTGAAAACCACCAAACAAATATTCTTAGTGTTTCCTTCTAGCTCTAATATTTACAAAATGTATTGCAGTGGGCATGGTGAATTTTGAGTCACAATCTCTATCAAGGGTATCGAAAACATTCTTCTTTGTGCTTAGACAGGGCACTTGTCTTAGAAAGGAAAGCAGAATCATTTGAAAATGGCACCTGCCCCAGTAGTGGTAAAATCACTTCCATTTTATGAGCATTTATGGCTCATTTAAATCTCAGTCCACAGAAGAAATTATGTAAGAAATGTATGTTTATTTTTCAATAACCCAATTTAATTTCTATTTGAACACCCACTCCTCCAGCATGGTGGAGACTTAATTGCAGTCAGTTTCCCCATTTCTTTTACCTCTCTTTCCTTGTATTGCATTTAAGACCTGGCGTGCTTACTTAATTCTAAGCCTTCACAGCTGAAGAGGACATTTGATCACACATGCATCTCTAGACACCCATTGTCCCGTCTTGTCCATGTATGTTATGAATTGAATGTTTGTGTTATCCTCAAATTCTCATGCTGAAGCCCTAACCCAATGTGATGGTATTTAGAGGTGGAGCCTTTGGGAGGTAATTAGATTTAGATGATGTTATGAGAGTGGGCCCCATGATGGGTTAATGTCCTTACGAGAAGAATAAGAGAAACTGAAGCTCACTCTCTTTCTCTCTCCACCATGTGAAGATGTAGTGAGAAGGTGGCCATTTGCAACCCAAGGAGAGAGCCCTCACCAGATACTGACCCTGCTGGGATCTTGATCTTGGACTTCAAGGCTCCAGAACTGTGAGAAATGAATTCTTATTGTTTAAGCCACCCAGTCTATGGTATTTTGTTATGGCAGCCAAAGCTGACCAACACAGTGTACATTGTCATGGGTGCATTCTTCATTCCTGTCTGAATGAAATCCTCTGGGCTCTCAGCTACTATCATGCCTTTCTAGGGCTCTTGGGAGTCACATTCTACTCCCATGTCTTGCTGATATTTGTAAAGCTCTGAGGAGGCTGTTAAGACCCTCTCTTGCCAATTTCTAAGAAGCTACTCAGAAAATAGGGCTCAAGTCTCCTTTGCTCTAAGATCCCACATATTTATCTGGGTTTTTTTTTTTTAATTATCATTATACTTTAAGTTCTGGGTTACATGTGCGAACATGCAGGTTCGTTTCGTAGGTATACTTTTTTGTTTTTTTTAATGTCAAAGGAGCTGGGCCATAGGAAAAGAGTACTGGGTTCCTCTCTTCTGGGTCCACTCATTCCTCCCTTTGTTTTCTCCATCTCTCCATGCCAAGGAATCTTGTGGTAGTCAGGGGCCTAGGTGAAGGGCAAGCCTTGCTCTTACTCTATGTTTTCCCCTAAATTTTTTCTGTGCCATGAGTCCTTACTATTCTACAGAGGTTCCCTGCCTTTCCAGTCTCATAGTGTCCTTACTATGTCAATTTTTTCATAGAATCCTTAAACTAAGGCAAAGAAAGAAAGAAACAGCAAGTAAACAAACAAAATGCTAAAATCCTAACATTTCGTTTATTAAATAGTTTCAAAAACTTAATAGTGGTAGTTTGTGTGGTGTCTAATAATTCAAAATTTTAAATATCTCACAACATGCCTGTTCATGAAAGCCCCTAGCAAACTGTGGGTTTAGGCTACTGAGACAAAAAACCCAAGACGACTTCTTTCTCTGCTGTTATATGCCTTCCTTTTTTTTTTTTTTTTTTTTTTAGGCAGGGTCTTGCTTTATTGGCCAGGCTGGAGTGCAGTGATGTGATCATAGCCCACTGCAGCCTCAACCCCCTGGGTTCAAGCCTCAGCCTCAGCCTTTTAAGTAGCTGGGACTATAGGCTTATACCACTATACTTGGCTAATTTTTAAGCTTTTTGTAGTGATGGGGTCTCACTAGATTGCCCAGGCTGGTCTTTAACTCCTGGGCTCAAGAGATCCTCTTGCCTTTGCCTCCCAAAGTGCTGGAATTACAGGCATGAGCCACTGAGCCTGGCATGTTATAGGCCTTTTTATGCACAAAAGCTCAGAAGGGTCTGCTTTTGAGTACCATTTGGCAGTAGTGAATAGTGTGGTTGTGGGAGGAGAACAGGATATCGTGGAAAGTAAATGGCATAAAAACAAATGGTTTGGTTAGGGAATCAAGAGCCATTATAAGTGTTACTGAAACAAGAGATATATTATAGAAAAGGGAAGGAGCTTGGATTTATTAGAGAAAAAAGAAAGAACAGCCGGGCATGGTGGCTCACACCTGTAATCCTAGCACTTTGGGAGGCTGAGGTGAGTGGATTGCCTGAGCTCAGGAGTTCAAGACCAGCCTGGGCAACATGGTGAAACCCCATCTCTACTAAAATACAAAAAATTATCCGAATGCGGTGGTGGGCACCTGTAATCCCAGCTACTCAGGAGGCTGAGGCAGGAGAATTGCTGGAACCTGGGAGGCGGAGGTTGCAGTGAGCCGAGATCGTGCCACTGTGCTCCAGCCTGGGCGACAGAGCCAGATTCTATCTCAAAAAAGAAAGAAAGAAAGAAAGAAAAGTAAAAAGAAAGAATGTGGTGAAGTGAAGTTTTGGAAGTTTTTGGAAGGGGTTTTGGAAGTTTTTGGAAGTTTGGAAGTTTTTGGAAGGGGTAATGAGAGTGATGGAGAGTCTAGTGCATCTGTTACATGGGTGACAAGTCAAAGACTGCAGAAAAGCCCAAGAAGCCCAAGCATGCAGCTAACAAAGGGTGAGCTCATGGAGAGGTCTATGGACACCTGTTAGCCCTGTGGGTCCATAGCCAAGTGTCTGGGGCCACGGTTAGCAAGCAAAACCAAACTAGAGGAAAAATATGTCTACATGCATGCAGTGATGGGGCTGGGGGAGAAGTAGGAGGAGAATTGAACAAATAAAGAAGAGTTTTATTTAGGAAGATTAGGAGATGACAGCTTTCTCAGGTATCTAAGCAAATAGCCCCAAAAGATAATTTAAAATATTAGATTCTAAGGCTGGAGAGTTTTTTGGGCTAAATAATTAAACAAAAAACAAAAAAAAAAGAAAGAAAAAACCTCTTGAGGATTGCCTATCTTGCAATTATTTGTACCTCTTTTATTGTCATTTATTAATGTCCTCAACAGGAATGATTGGCATGTCAGTTGCAATGAATGAGAGAGATCAAGAATAAATGGTGTAAGGAAATTCCTTCAGTTTATAAACATAAAAGGAAATCTTCAAATGCTCTGGTACTCGTGGCAAAGGCAGTTGGTTGTGATACTGTCACATTTCCAGACAAATTGAGTCTATGAGTTCTATTTAAAACTGTAAAAGCCACTGAGCATAGAAATAACTTGGCTTTTGATCTTAATTACATAGAGTCATATCGTAGTGTAAATATGAATTAAGCATTTGTAATTTTTTTTTTTTAAGACAGAGTCTTGCTCTGTTGCCCAGGCTGGAGTACAGTGGCGTGATCTCAGCTCACTGCAACCTCTGCCTCCCAGGTTCAAGTCATTCTCCTGCCTCAGCCTTCTGATGCTACAGGCACATGCCACCATGCCCGGCTAAACTTTGTATTTTTAGTACAGACAGGATTTCACCACGTTGGCCAGGCTGGTCTCAAACTCCTGACATCAGGTGATCCACCTGCCTTGGCCTCCCAAAGTGCTAGGGTTACAGGCATGAGCCACCGTGCCCAACCAAGTATTCGTATCTTTAAGTCACTTTAGTGGTACTAAAATGTTGGTAATCTGCTGGTTTAATGCTATAGTGAATTGTAGTGACGATTTTTGGGTTGAAAACCATAGCCTGTAGTTCTCAATGCCTAAAATCCTGACAAATTTAAACAGAGGCTGTAGAGGATGTACATTAGTCAGTTAATGTCAGATGACAAACAATCACAAAATCTAGTGACATAAAACCATAAGTATTTATTTCTTGTTCATTCATTTGTGTGTCAGTTCTAGTTCAGCTTCTTCAAGCTCTGGCTGAGGGTTGGGCTTGAGTCTCCTTCATGAATATTCTTTTTGGGACTTGGTCTACAAACCAATAGCTATCCAGCAGAAGTTCTTTTCATAGCAATAAGAAGGAGTGCAGGAGGCAAACTCAATCACACAGACACATTCTAGCCTTGGCTCTCATCATGTATGCTAACATCTTATTGGTTAAAGGAAGTCACATGGCTAAATCCATCAGTAGGGAAGTGTGTTCCTTCTATGGAAAGGGGAAGAATGAACATTTCCTTAGCAACAATCTAATTTACTGTAAGATGCTTTATATATTGCTATTATTCCTAAAAATTCTTTAATTTCTTAACATTTCAAATTATATAAGTTTGTATTTAGTTGCAAGTGACAGAAAACCCACAGGAGCTTAAACAGTATAAACTTTTATTTCATACATATAAATGAAGTCCACAGGAAAGCAAGCTGAAATGGCATGGCATCTTTATAATTTTCAAGAACGCAGTGGCTTCTCTTCAGCTCTATTCCTATTCCCAGGCCGCCTCCTGATCCAAGAAGGCTGATCAAGTTCCAGCCATCAAGTTCATATTCCAGACAGCAAGGTGAAGAACAAGATGAAGGAAGTCACAACTCTTCTCTTCCCAGAAGTTGCACACAATTCTTTTGCTTATGTCTTATTGGCCAGAAATTATTCACGTAATTACACTAGCAAGGAAAGTTAGAAACTTAGACTGTATTCTTGGAATTCTCCAGGTATCTATATTTGCTGTCAAAAATAATGGGTTTTATAATGTTAATATACTATTAGAGAAGAACAGCTGTTGGTGTAAACAATTGATAGTCTTTGCCACAAATTCCAAAGAAACTACATTCTTATCACTACCTAGCCTTTCAATGAGATATTTTATTCCTTCTTCTAAGTTCTTACAATAAAAATATGACTGTTAACAAAGACACCATAGATATTATCCCTTAAATTAAAGTTCTGAGTTATTTTTAGTTACAGCTGGCAAGCTGCCAAAAGGAAAAAGGGAGAGGGACTGAAGTTTCTAATATGGATGTCAATTCTCAGTGGAATTATCCAGCTCTACTACCTTCCAAGTTGATCCTGAGAACGGATTCCAGGGACAGCCATTACTTTATCTTTACTACTATAATATGTTAATTTCAGTACATGAGTTCTTGAAAGACTTCAGAGAAGAGAACATTTCCTGTTATGAATAAATGGTTACAAGTTGAATTAACCCACAGACATTGACGGATCACTGCTTTTTGTCATGATCATTAACCTGTAATCAAGGTTATCCAAGATCTGTTCCCAATATACCTTTCTAGGTCTGTCTCCCACTACTCTTTTTCACGTATCTTTATAAAATTTATAACATGCTGAAAAAATGTCAAGTATTATAGATGACTTTCTTAAACAAACTAGATTAATTATGCCACCCAAATATATCCTGTATCTTACTTTTTTGCCTATGCTTGAGTCATCTCAGTAGAGTGACCCACGTCATACCTACTATAAGCTTATCCATTAGTTTAAGACTTAAACCAAAATCTTTCTTAAGAAAGTCTCTCTAGAATCCCATAATCAGAAGTGATTTCTCTCAAAAGTCCAATACAACTGTATATTATATTCTCTCCTTCCTTTATTCATTCATAATTAATATTTATTGAAACCTATGATGTGTCACTGCGCTAGGTTTCATTTATAGCATTTATAGTCTAGTGGAAGGCATTAATCAAATAATATATTCCTTATGTATAGACCATGACCTATCTCACATTATACTGCTATTGTTCATCTTGCTTACTTCCCCAAGCACTGAAAACAAATGGAAAAGCTGTGTTTTATCGTGTGACTACCCTTCTGACACCTAGTAATGTGCCTTGCATTGTTAGTTAAATGTTCAGCAGCAATATTCGATGAATATTTCATTTATTGCCTTACTCTTCACCCCGGGGGAAGCAATTCAGAGGACATATGTTACCATTAACTGCTGTAGAAAAATTCATTTGAAATTGAAACACGCATTTAAAAATATATACATGTGTCTTCATAACTGGAGTGTTGAGGATGGAGAAGAACCTATAAGATGAAAATCCAGCGTGTTTGCCTTATTAGAAATGCAAATGTCTACTAAAATATGATTATGAGAATATGAGGTGTCCAGTGTCCAGACGTGCAAAAATCACACAGATAAAAGCAAATCTCTCTCTAATCTTTCTTTGCTTTGTGTAATTAAAAGACAGAAAGCAAACTACGCTTTCTAAATAAATGATATTCAGTCAGTTTTAGAAATGTTTGCATCCTGCTACAATCACTGCTATAATAGGTTTTCTAGGCTCTGCAGCCTTTTCCTTGTTTCCTGCTTATTCAGGCTTCAGATCTGTGGAGTGGATCATAATTAGGAATCTACTGGTTCTTTCCCCAACTCTGATTCAATTAGCCATATGTTACAGGCAGCAAACACAGTGGCTGTCAAACTTTAGCAATTACCAAGGGGGGGGAGGGGAGAAAGGCTTGTGGGGTCAAAACTATGAACTTATAAAAAGCTCTTGAAGTAAAGGCAAATCTTAATAGTGGAGCATTAATCAGAATTTTGTCTGGCCATTCATTAATCATCTCACACGGACCAGCTCTGGAAAGAGCAGCCTTTCATACACGTGGGACAGAAGTGTTGAGCTCTCAGAGCAAAGGTATCAGAAAAGGCAATGAGTAAATATGCAATTCTGTTTACATTCTTCATTCCAACAGTGAAGAAAAATCAATAGGCTTACAGAATATGGCAATTGTCCTTTGAAATGAAGGCTTTCTGAAAGGTAGTTTTTCTAGCTCATAAGGGCTGATTCCAAATAAATGATTTACTCTTTGTGGAGTGCTACATGCTTAATGAGGGCTGTGCTGGGTCAAACTGGAAGTGGAAAATTCCTTGGAGGGTCACTGTTAAATTCATTTTATCGAAAAGGCAGAACATTCAAATTTAAACATTTGACATTCAAAGCTGTGTTAGTTCAGAACTTCTCGGCTACATGCTGATTTGTTAGAGAAAGGGGGTTGGAAGTCCTGGGGTAGATAACATTTAAAAAAATAGTCGAAAGAAAATGAGCATTGAAGCATGTCATTCTTGAGGAAAAACTCACATAATTAGGTAGGCTTTGTGAAGAAATCTACTGCTTTAAAAAGAAAAAACCTATTAATGTTTTGGCTAACCTACCCATTCATGCTCTTCTCCATAGAAGGAGGAACTGAGTTACAATACAGCCACACTCCATTTAAAATAACATTTATTCAATAGCAGGTCTGCCTCGTAGGCTTACCTCCTCATAGAAAAGGCCTATTATAAATCCCAGTAATTTTCCCATGAGTTCTACAAAGAGTGTTTCTTCGTGGTGGGTTTGAGTACTTTATCCACTATAATTTAAATGTCTCAAATGATGTCACTTCAAACTGTTTCCCTCAGGGGGTTGCTCTAGTCTGAAAAATATCTTCATTAAGATATTTCTCTAGTATTTAACCTGGAATTTATTTATCTGTCATCAGAAATAGGTCGTTTCCCCACCAGCTTTAACCACTGAACTTTGTTCAAGAAGCGAGTGTGCTCTAGCATAAGAAAGGTTGTTATCTTTTCTTCATAAAATAAGTGACTTTTAGCTCAACTGTATTGAGTGCATTAAAATTCCCATTTGATTTATTTTGCTCTAGGTATGTATCCATTTCTCTGGACACTAGTTGAGATTTTGGTCCAGGAAGAGCTGAGGTTTGGTTGGGGGAGGGTGAAGGTGAGTGGTGAGGATTTTAAAGTGTAAACTTTTACTCTCTCATATCAAATAGAAATTTTAAAAAAGTATTCAGAGGGTAAACATTCACCTAGTGGAATAGAAACTGAAGAAATCAATGAAGCCACGGAATATAGGTGTGACCTTTAGACTTTTTTCTTTTTGAGGTTAACAAAGGGGAAAAGCATCTTGCTAAGAAGTCAGGGTACAAATTTCTGACCCCTTTAAGAACATCTACCATAACACTTTAGCTTTAAATACTTCTACTTATTTATTTATTTAATGACTGCGTCTTACCCTGTCACCCAGACTGGAGTGCAGTGGCACTATCATAGCTTACTGCAGCAAACTCCTGGGCTCAAGTGATCCTCCTGCCTCAGCCTCTCCAGTAGCTCAGACTACAGGCCTGTAGTGGCCTAATAATTTATCATCACTCCTGGCTAATTAAAAAAACCCTTTTTTTTTTTCTTTTTGTAGAGACAGGGCCTCTCTAAGTTGCCCAGGATGGTCTTGAACTCATGGGCTAAATGCTTCTTCCTCCTCAGCCTCCCAAGTAGCTAAGACTTCTGCATTGATTTTAATAGCTTAATTGGAATGACAAGGGAAGTGAGGGTTGCCAGAGCCAACACGTTAAATGCCTGTCTTGGGTGGCAGGCAGCTCCATGGTGAAGAGAGAACTCACTGGGCTCCATTGCCCCTTCCTGTGATGGGCTACCACACAGGGTGAGGATCTTTGCTGCTAAGTCTCTCATCTGTTTCAAGTGTGTGTGCATATTGACAGTTCTCCTAAGGAAAGCAGAGCACTCCTATGGAGGTCCTAGAGGGTACATACAGCAGCTGATGATAACGTTTTTATTTTTCTACTAGGAGAGTTTTAATTAAAACTACATGTGGTTTGAAATGTTTGCTGTTCTTTCTCTTCTGAAAATCCTTACAATTCATTTTGCATAAAAAGAAAAATTCTAAAGTCTTTCATTTAAATAGTGAGATGATAGCTTCAGTAAGAATTGCTGTGTTGGGCTTTCATATATGATTACTGAAAGCACAATGCAAAGGCCAGGGCTGAATTTAACAGGCCGTTTGCTGCAAGTAGCAGTGTCACTGGATACCACCAACAGGTTCATGTTGAAGGTTTTTAAAAAAGCTTTTAAATTTTGCAATTAAAACATATACAGGCCAAGTGCAGTGGCTCATGCCTATAATCCCAGCACTTTTTGGGAGGCCAAGGTGGGTGGATCATTTGAGGTCAGGAGTTTGAGACCAGCTTGGCCAACATGGTGAAACCCCGCCTCTACTAAAAATACAAAAATTAGACGGGCGTGGTGGCAGGTGCCTGTAATCCTAGCTACTTGGAAGGCTGAGGCAGGAGAATCACTTGAATCCAGGAGGCAGAGGTTGCAGTGAGCTGAGATCACGCCACTGCACTCCAGCATGGGCGACAGAGTGAGACTCTGTCTGAAAAAAAACAAAACAAAACCAGAAAACCAAAAATGTATGGCCTAATAATTTATCATAAGGCATGTAACCACCACCCAGATCAAGAAATAAAATCTTCATTGCAGCGCTATTCACAATAGGAAAGACATGGACTCAATCTAAATGCCCATCAACGACAGATTGGATAAAGAAAAATGTGGTACATATACACCATGGAATACTATGCAGCCATATAAAAGAACAAGATCCACTTTGGGAGGCTGAGGCAGGCAAATCACGAGGTCAAGAGATCGAGACCATCCTGGCCAACATAGTGAAACCCCGTCTCTACTAGAAATACAAAAATTAGCTGGGCATGGTGGTGCATGCCTGTAGTCCCAGCTACTTGGGAGGCTGAGGCAGGAGAATTGCCTGAACCTGGAAGCGGAGGGTGCAGTGGGCCGAGATCGCACCACTGCACTCTAGCCTGGGTGACAGAGCAAGACTCCGTCTCAAAAAGGAAACCAAAAAAGAACAAGATCATGTGTTTTGTGAGAAGATGGGTGGAGCTGGAGGCTATTACCCTTAGCAAACTAACACAGAAACAGAGAACCAAATACCACATGTTCTCACTTATAAGTGGGAGCTAAATGATAAGAACTCATGAACACAAAGAAGAAAACAATAGACACTGAGGTCTACTTGAGGGAGGAGGGTGAGAGGAGGGAGAGGAGCAGAAAAGATCACTCTTGGGTACTAAGCTTAATACCTGGGTGATGAAATAATATGTACAACAAACCCTCACAACAGGTGTTTACCTATGTAACAAACCTTCACATGTACCCCTCAAATCTAAAATAAAAGTAAAACAAAATCCTGCCAGCACCCCAGAAATCCAACTTCCGTTCCCTTCATCTTCCCTTGGCTATTATTGTAATCACCTTCTGGCTTGCTTTATAAATTTATCTCTAGGCATGTGTTGCTAAACTCTATAGTTTAGTTTTGTCCGTTTTGAATTATATAGTGAGAAATTACACAATATAAATGCTTTCATGGCTGGTTTCTTCTGCTCAACATATTTGTGAAATTTACCCAGGATTTTATTTTAACTGTAATTTTTATTTTTCAGTATTTTTTAATCTTCCATTATAGAATTACAGCTACAATTCATTTATCAATTTTACTGTTAATAGGCATTTGGGTATTTTTAGTTTGAGGCAAAAACAAATAATACCGCTAAGAACGTGCTTCTACACGGCGCTTGGTGCACATATGTGCACATTTCCGTTATATCTGTTCCTAGGAGGGGAAGTGCTAGATCTACAGTGTGCTTGTATTCAATCCTTAGATACTGCCAAACTCTGCTAAGCAGATTGCACTAATTTTATATGCTAAACAATAGTGAATGCCTCAATGATTGGTATTTTCAGTCTTAAGTTTTGGCCACACTGATGGGTTTGTAGTGGTACTTTATCTACTTTTAGTTTACATTTTCCCTGAGTTTACATTAACCAATGAGTTCAGTACCTTCCACATGTTCATACATTCATTGACTATTTGGATATCATCTTTTGTGAGTTGGCTGTTCAAATCTCTTGCACATTTTTCCATTTGGTTGTTCACCTTTATTATTATTATTGGTTTGTAGAATTGTTTATGTATATTAAAAATATTGTCTCCTACTCATGGCTTACTTTTTACTCTCTTATTGATGTCTCAATAAACTTGATATAGTAACTTTAATTAGTCTTTCTTTTTATGATTTTGCTTTTGGAGCCCTGTTTATGAAGTCTTTTCCAATTCTATCTAGGTCATGAAGAAATTCTACTAACATCTTCTAGAAGCTTCAGAATTTTGTTTTTTCACACTTAAATTTGCAATCTCTCTGGCATTGTTTTCTCTGAATGGCATGTGATTAAGTTTAGAGTCCATTTTTTTTTTCACCTATGGGGATTTCCAATGTTGTCAGCAACATTTATTGTAAAGTTATGCTTTCCCTGCTATTCTGAAGTGCCATGTTAATTGTAATTCAGGATCTAGATATGAACAGGTCTATTTCTGGAATTTTGTTTTCATTTCATTGTTTTATTGTCTGTCCTTTAATCAATACCATATTGTGTTAATTATTTTTACATGTAGGGTGTATCAATGTCCTGCAGAGTAAGTCCTCGCATCATGTTCTTCTTCGAGAGTATCCTCACTATTCTGAGTCTATTGCATTTCCATATATTTCCATTTTGGAACTGGACTGGTCCAATTGCATTTTGATGCATTTTCATTTTAGGACCAGCTTTTCCAATTCCATGAAAACAACAACAAGACAAATACACAAACACATAAATATAAACACACACATAATATATATAAACACACATATATAAAACAAATTTAAAAATGGGTTAAGATTTTAGCTGGGATTGTACTGACTCTATACAGCAGTTTGAAGAAAATTGACATTACATTATTGAGTCTTCAAACTCATGAACATGGTGTGTCTCTCCTTTTGTTTTAGTCTTTAATGTCTTTCAATGTTTCATAGTTTTCTGTATAGAGGTCTTATATGTCTTTTGTTAGATTTAATATTTAATAATTTAACATTTTTGGTTTATAATAAATAGTATCATTTAAAAATTTTATTTTCTGTTTATTATTGCCATAAAGTAATATATTTAGGAGCCTCTGGAGCTTCTAGAACATAACAGGAGAATATTCTTCCTGACCTGAAGTAGGAAAGGGAATGCATTTATTTACTTGTGTAGCAATTTTGATGAACTGTCTTGTTAATGCTAATTTTCTGTCATTCTTTTGACACTTCTATGAACACATGCACATATCATCTGGGTTTTATTTCTTATTTCTTTCTTTCCAGTCTTTCCCCCCATTTCCCATTCCTCATTTTCTTTCCCTTTTGTTTTTCTGTATTAGCTGGGCTCCCTTTCTGTACTGGTGGCTACCTTCTTCCAATGTTGAAAGGAAGTGGTAACGACAGACATACCCATCTTTTTCCAGATCTCAGTAGAAAGCTTACACCGTTTCACCGCTAAGAATAATGCTTGCTGTATCTTTCCTTTTCGTACTCTTTAACAAAATAAGAAAATTACCTTGTATTCCTAGTTTGATGAGAATTTTTATAATGAATAGATTTTGAATTTTATCACAGTATTTTCTTTATTTATTTAAATGATCATATGAATTTTCTCTTTTCCACTAATGTGATAAATTGAACTGACTGATTTTTAAATCTTTGACCAATCTTGCACTCTTGGAATGAACTCAGATTTTTGTATTTTGCTAAATTTGATGTTAGAATTTTGTTTAGGATTTTTTCAATTTGTGCTCTGAGTGATACTGACTCAGACTTTTTCTTTCTTGAAGCATTTTTGTCATGGTTTGATATCAACATTAACATAATAACTTCAAAAATAAAGAGAAATAGTGCCTCATTTGCTGTTCTCTAGAAAAGTCTGTTTAAACGTTTGGTAGAATTTACCAGCAAACCATCTGGGCCTGTCATTTTCTCTGTGGGAAGGAATTAAATTGAGAATCCAGTATCTTTAACAGGCCATTTAGACTTTTTATTCTCGTCTTAGTTTTGGTAGCTTGTGCTTTGTCCATGTCATCTAAATTTTATTTTATTTATTTATTTTTGAGACAGAGTCTCACACTGTTGCCCAGGCTGGAGTGCAGTGGCATGATCTCAGCTCATGGAAACCTCTGTCCCCTGGGTTCAAGCGATTCTTGTGCCTCAGCCTCCCAACTAACTGGGATTACAGGTGTGCACCACCATGCCCAGCTAATTTTTGTATTTTTAGTAGAGACGGGGTTTTGCCAGGTTGCCCAGGCTGGTTTCAAACTCCTGGCCTCAAGTGATCTGCCCGCTTCGGCCTTCCAAAGTGCTGGGTTTCGGGCTTTAACCACTGTGCCCAGCCATGTCATCTAAATTTTAAAATGTATTGACATGAAATTTTAAAAATAATATATTCTTTTTTCTTTTGTAGAGATGAGTCTCACTATGCTGCCCAGGCTGGTCTTGAACTCTTGTGTTCAAGTAATCCTCCTGCCTTGGCCTCCCAAAGTGCTGGGATTACAGGCATGAGCCACTGTGTCTGGCCTGTAATATCTTTTATGATCATTTTAATGTCTGTATGATCTAAAGCAGGAGTGGGCAAACTATAGTTCTCAGGTCAACCTGGCCCATGGCCTATTTTTGTTTGGGCCAGTGAGCTAAGAACGGTTTTTATATTTTGAAAGAGTTATTAAAAACAGAACAACAACAACCAAAACACAAGGATATGTGACAGAACCCAGTTTCTGCTCTTAGCTTCAATATTTCCTTAGTTTACATTTGTGGTTTAATTTCCTTTTCTTTTTTTAGCTTCTTGAGAACCCAGTTTTAATAAATACTATATTCTGTGTGTAGCAGAAAAGAACAAGTTTGCTATGCTGTTATTCAAATCTTCTACATCCTTACTGATTTTTTGTCTTTTTATTCTATTGGTTAGTAAGAGTTGTGTTAAAATCTGCCTCTTTTATTGTGGATTCACAAATTTCTTTTTGTAGTCCTGAAATGAACTACTCTTTTTGAGGTCATAGCATTAGACACATATAAATTTAGAGTTGTTACAACTTCCTGATGAATAAAATCTTTTATCATTATTAATTGGGAGGGAAGGGAAGTACATTTTAAGCAGTAGCAACATTCTAACAAAGATAAAAGAAAATGTAAAACATATTTTGGAAGAGGAAATAATACGATTTAATTATATTGAGAGGTCTACTTTGGGGAATAGAAAAAAGGAGACTATGTAAGTAGAGGGAGGGCTTTATTTTGGTTTGCTTCAAGCATCACAGTGAGAAGTTTGTATCTAAGCCAACCATACATTTTTGAATCCAGTTTTTTTTCACCTAAATTCAAGTTTGTCACAATCGTAAGCAATAAGACTTTGGCTTAAGGCTTTATACATCTTTACATATCTTTACCTAAGTTAAGTAATCTTAACCATTTATTGTTAAACATCCAATTTTAGTAATTATTCTACCATCTTATTTCATTTATCTCAAGAAAGGAAAGTAGATTTTTATAAACAAAAATAATGAATGAGTGCTCGTTTATTATCCTTCCCTGAAAATATTCATGATAGCTTTCCTTTATTTTCTTCTGAACAATGGCCTTTGAAAGAAAATAACTGGTGGAAAAACAAAGTGAAAGTCTTGCCTCAGAATTTGGCTCAGTGTCAGAGTGATGTATGCTCCAGTTTTACCTCAGAGACAGACAGTGGCTGCAGTGCAATGCTGATTTGGTGGGTGGGCTAGGTTAGGGTTCAGGACATATTCAGCTGAGCCGAAGTTGCAGTGTGACTTGCTCGGCCATGCTGGGCTTGAAGCTGGGTAAAGGCAGGAATGGTGGGAGGTGCAGGAGAGCAGGCTTTAGGGCACACAGATGTTCATCTAATGGCCAGAAACTGCTCTGCCCTTTAGACTAGCCTCAACTTCTGGCTCACCTCACAGCCATCAAATCCACAGCAACCATATCAGCAATGATTTGTCAGAGACTGAACTGTTAATTTCTATTTCTCTGAATAGGACCTTCCATCTTCCCAGCCTTCTATTAGTTGGTACTAAGGATTCAGAAAAAGGCAGGTCCTAGGTGGGATGGGATGCTGATGTCCTTATCTGACAGGAGAGGTATCTATTACATGACTGGCTTTGTTCCCTGCTCAACCACTTACGTGTAGTGAGGCCATAGATAAATTACTTTATCTGTCTCTGCTTTCATTTCTATATCTGTAATCTGAAGATAATAGAGTTATACCTACTCCTTACACACTTTAGTGACATACTTGTGAAGATAAATTGAGGTTGAACTGTAACATGTCTGCAAAGTCCCAAGAGCTTTGGGAATAAAGGCTATCTATAAATAAAAATGTATTATGAATGCTTGAATTTTAATAAAAGCTTTTATATTTTACCCTCATGGCACTTTAGAAAGTCATAACTGTTGAATATTGAACAGATCTTTTTTTTTTCTCTCTCCACCCTGCCTGAAATAACACTTTCTAAACTAAGTTAGATCCTGGGAGATATCCATAAAGAAGATAAAGTTTGTTTCGGTGCTTCCAGGTTCCCCATTTTGCCCTGTTTTCCTTCTCAGGATGATACACTTACACTACTATTCCAAACGGGTTCAGGACTTTCAATGACTTTTTACCCCCATTAAAATACACTCTCAATCAAAAATTAAATAAACTTATCCATTGGGGCAGACTGACAAGCCTAATGTGTTATCTTTCAGTATTTTTAATCTTTTAAACCAGGACATTCTTTAGCCAAAGGATTTAATCTAAAGTGGGAAGTTTGGATTTCAATCTAAGTATGGAATGGAGGCGTTGATGCTGATGGTGACAAGGAAAGAAGGCAAGTAAGTTGGAGCTTTTTTTTTCCTTTTTTTTTTTTTTGAGACGGAGTCTCGCTCTATTGCCCTATTGCACAGGTTGGAGTGCAGTGGTGCCATCTCAGCTCACTGCAGCCTCCGCCTCCCGGGTTCCAGTGATTCTCCTGCCTCAGCCTCCTGGGTAGCTGGGATTACAGGCACGTGCCACCACACCCGGCTAATTTTTGTATTTTTAGTAGAGACAGGGTTTCATCATGTTGGCCAGGCTGGTCTCGAACTCCTGACCTCTCAGATGATCTGCCCACCTCGGCCTCCCAAAGTGCTGGGATTACAGGTGTGAGCCACTGTGCCTGACCATAAGTTGGAGCTTCTGAAATCTTACCAGATAGGTACAGGCATTAAAAAATAACTCCAATATCAAACACTTTATATATAATCAGCCATAATTAAGAACACTAAGGAAGGCAACCCTCACTGAAGTAGATATTATTTGCTCCATTTTATAGATGAGGGTACGGAGGCTTGAAGAAATTAAAAAACTGTGAGATCACACACCTAGAAAGCAGCTGATCTGAGCTCAAACAAGCTTGCTTGATTCCAAAGTAGCTTTCTTGCCATGTAGAGTAACAAAACAAATCATAAATATGTAGAACTATGGCTGGGATTAACTCTGGACTCAACTTCTTTTGTTCCTTTGATGCTAGTCAAGCACACTTTTTTTTTGGTGCTAGCAGTCTCCATGTCTCTGAATGTAATTTTTTTTTTTTTTTTTTTTTTGGACGGAGTTTCACTCTTGTTTGGCCAGGTTGGAGTGCAATGGTATGATCTTGGCTCACTGCAACCTCCGCCTTCCAGATTCAAGCAATTCTCCTGCCTCAGCCTTCCAGGTAGCTGGGATTACAGGCATGCACCACCACGCTCAGATAATTTTGTATTTTTAGTAGAGACGGGGTTTCATCATGTTGGTCAGGCTGGTCTCGAACTCCTGACCTCAAATGATCCACCCACCTCGACCTTCCAAAGTGCTGGGATTACAGGAGTGAGCCACCGCGCCTGGTCCTTGACTGTAATTTATGCCACAAAAATAGACATCCCTGTTCTCTGGAAATAATTATATTGCGGTAAAATGTCAAAATAGATCTTTGGTATATTCCAAATGCTTTTTAGTATATTACTAAGTTTAGTAATACATGTGTTTTAATTAAAAATCAGAAAAACGTTGCTAATGCTATAATAATGCATTTATGCAGAACCCAATCTGGAGGCCCTTTCTTTATCAGCAATTTCTTTGATGTGTGCAGCATTTCTCTTGAATCTCTCTCTCTTGAATAGTGTATTTTCTTAGTTCCCTTGATACTTCTTCAGCCAGTTTCCCTCATATGTTTTTTGCTGCTTCTTCTTTCTCTTTAATGTGTTTGTCTCTCAGAACTCTTGTATCAGAATTCTGCTATTTTTTTTCTATTCCCAGTACTCCTTAAGCATGCATCATTTCTTAGAGCCTCAACGACAATCTTTATGTTGGTTTTCATTTCTCTCCAGCATGAATCTTGATTCAGGCAATTCAAGCTTAGATTTCCATTCATTCTTCTTGCTTTTCTGTATACTTATGCTCAACACACACACACACACACACACACACACACACACACACACACACGAGTCACCCATTCAGTCCAAGCTCTGTGTTGCCCATGATATGGCACATTATTATAACACAGAATTCCTCATCTTTGCATTTTCTCCCTATCATATAAAAAAATTAAAATGGCAGAGATATATATGAAAAGTAATTTCCTGATAAAGTTAGTGATACATACTGAAGTTTATCAGTAAAAATTAATAACTAGCATTAACTAAGTGGAGCCATTATCAAGCTATAAGTGTATCATTTGGTTTTCTTATGTTGTCTTCTCCTACCCATGGGTTCTCTCTACTCATTTACAGTTTTTCGTTCACTGTCATTTAATGACTCAGCTGCCTGTCAACAAGAGTATTAATTGGGGCCATTCATGACATGTCCTCTTGTCACATCTGCTCACTCCACTGCCATTACTCTGGTCATTCGATCTTTGATCCAGCACTCTCCCTAATCTAGATAAATTTTAGAATTTTTCAGGCTTCACGCTGTCAAATTTAAAATCTCTGGTATTATCTATTAATATCCTTCTCCCTAACTCTGTCCTAAAGTAGAGGGACAGTCCTTACATTATTAACTGCCTATTTTTCTTTTAAAATTTGATGGCTTCCATTTTCCCAGGACATACTGAAATTATTTAAAAGGGAAAATTGTTTAAAATATGTTTCATTACAAATTGTGTAGTCTATTTCTCCACATAGAAAAATCTTATCAATTTTCCCTTCACAAGCATTTTTGTTGCAATAAAAAATAGTTTGCAAATGATCTTTCGTAGTTCCACTTTCATCTCTAGAGTATTCTATCAGTTACCCTAATTGTGATCAACAGAAACTGACTACCGTTAGCTTAAACCAAAGTACATTTATTTAGGACCTTGGTGGTAGGGGAAGGGATGGATATGGTGTTTGCTTACGTGGGGATAACAGGCTAGCAGGCAGCAAGGCAAGGCTTGGGAACAGAGAGGAGCAAAAGGGGATTTAGAAAACCAGGAAGCAGGAAGAACAGAACCATCTCATGGCAAAACTTGTCTGGTTAGCACACCTCTTCTCTTTTATTGCCACTGAAATGAAATCATCTCTACAATGTTTTCTTCATTCTTGTATTATTCACTCAATATTCATAGTCCCAGAAGAGAGAGAACTGATTGGCTGGAGTTAAGTCACACAACTGACCCTTGGGACTACCAGAAAAAGGATCTGGAACACTTGGTTTCCAAAGATGGGCAATTGCCTTCCTTGCCACGACCACATGCAATGGGGAAGGGGCATTTTCCCAGAAGGAAATCGGCGGAAGGTGAATGGATTGGGCAACCAGTAAAGACCAACGTCCATGAAGGAACTAATATTTTTTGGTTGAGTTTTTCACCAGTTGAAATATTGTAGGGAAGGAGAGTCTAAAGAGAAATTTATAAATCACAGGAAAGAATAATTTGGTGTTTTTTTTTTTTTTTTTTGAGACAATGTCTTGCTTTGTCGTTTAGGCTAGAGTTCAGTGGTGCCTTCATGGCTTGCTGCGGCCTCAAACTCCTGGGCTCAAACCATCCTCCCCCTTCAGCCTACCAACCAAGCCCAGCTAATTTTTCTTTTCTTTAAGATTTTTGTACAGATGGTTTTGCTATGTTGCCCGGGCTGGGTTTAAACTCCTGGCCTCAAGCAGTTCCTCAGATCCTGGGATTACAGGTGTCAGCCACTGCCTCCGGCTTTGAGGAAATAATCAAGGAAATAATTTTAAATAACAGTATGTCTGCCCAACAAGAATTTACAATAGTATACACAAACAAGTAATTCCGAAGAGAGCATAAGAGATAGTCTCCTTGTTTTTTTCATTGTCTTTTATATTACATATAGGGTGGTGCTGAGATGTAGAAAAGCAGGAGAGAGGAGAGGGAATAAATTTGAATGGGAGAAAAAGACAAGAGAGGCAACATGGGGAACAGATATGGGTGTGTCAGCATTTTACATATGTCATCTGCAGGTCTAATTCTAGTTTTGTGGAAACTTAGAATTGCTTTTCAAACCTTTGAGAGCATCTGCTTTACCTTTTCTCTGTCCAACTTCCATCTTTCTCTCTGGCAGCTAGGGTTTTCTGCATATTGGTTCAAGCATTCAAGCTAGTGAAAAAGCCACATATTTTTACTCTCCACTCTTAGGCAATTTTTCTCCCCATCAGAGCCAGTTTGTGCATGCTGTTCATGGGCTCCAGTGGTAAGAAAGATTCATTTTTCATAAGGGAACATCAAAATTAAGAGAAGTGTAAAACCATTTAGCATCCATCGTTCTTTTTTATAATTAGCAAGAATGGGCTGAGGGCAAGATAAAGCATATATATTTCTGACATCTTTAGATTCCTTTTTTTTTGGACACAGATGACAAGGCAGATTTGGCTGTTTCTTGTCTAATTTGACAAGCTGAATATTGTCAGGCAGATGTCTTCATTAAGTCTGTGTAGGAAGAGGGAAGAGAATCAAAGGGAAGAAGTAGTGAGCTTTCCTTCTGGTACTCTGGATAGGGGTCTGATATCTTGCAGGGTGATCTGTGAGTACAAGGGTAGTGTAAAGTGTTTTGTGTAAAATATTTTTTTAGGATTAAAAAGACCTGTGGCAATCATCTATTGGGTCCTAACACCTCATTTTGTAGTCTTGGAATATGCAGTGTTATGACCCACTTCAGGAAGCAGTAACAATTGCAGTATTTAGGTCAGGAAGCATAGCAGAGGGGTATATGGTGAGGTTACTCAAGGTTGGGGAAACCTGAAAATGAGTTGGTGTTACATCTTCACCAGTAGTGAGGTTTGATCTAAAAGATATCTACCAGTTAAGTCATTTCTGTAAATACTATCTGTTTAATTTCAACCTTGTTCATTCCATGCAGAGGAGATAACTATCTGACGGTGAGCTCTTTTGCCATTTAGTATTCCTCTTTTCCTTTCCTCTATCTCTACTGTCAGTTGGAAGCGCAGCAAAATCTTCCCTCTGTCATTTCTTACATTTGCTTCTTTTATGTTCCTAAAAGCTTTCAAATCCCCCTTCTCAGGATTTATTCCTATTTTTGGTTCTTTGGTTGTTTTCAACTCATCTCACATCCCTCACATAGATCATATTATAACGATTCTTTAAGAAGCAAAGCATGTTAGCAACTCCTGAGTCAGTTTTCTTTCTGTAAGCAACTAGGTTACCTCAGCCAGACTGGGTGAGAAAATGGCATCACAGCAAGAAGCTTATATTGTGCTAGTTAAGTACCAGCAATGACCAGTAGCATGCAATCAGAGACTGGGGATGAAACAACAGTGCAGCTCTTTGGGACAAATTTCTGCTCTATTAATTCAGTTATACATTGTGATAACTAATATGCATCCATGACCATTGACAGCAGGTGATCAAATTATGCCTCTCAATCATCATGATAATCTAAGACATTATAAAAGCAGCGGGTATAAAATGCCAATGTGCTATCTGAGTAACCAGAGAATCAGGGTTAAGAAAATGGTGCTGCCAGGAAGAGCCATTGTTCTTTTCTTTCCTCCTTTCTTCTATGTTTTAAGTGTTGGTTCCTTCCCAAACTACTAGAAAAATGCCTACTGTACATTCTGAGCACTGTGCGTCTGACACTTCTTCCCCTCCCCAGGTAGCACGAATCTTGAGAAATGAAGTAGAGAAAATGGCATAACACTTTGGAATAGCACAAGGTTATGGATCAGGGAGCATTGTCGCATTTAAAAATGAATGGACTGATAGGAGGAGGGATGAGGGAGGGAAGGAAGTAATGGACTATGACCACTCACGTTAAAACACAGCACATACAAATATGAGACAAAATAAATGTAAAGGGTTTTCGCTTAAAATTACTTGTAATATGTCAGAAAACATTTATCAATTTGTCAAACAAAAGATGAAAGGTAATGCACTTATTAATGCATTTAATCAAAAAGAATTTATCAAATGTTCATATGCCAGGTACTGCTTTAGTTGCTGGGAGATACAGCAGTGGACAAAGCAAAGTTTTTACTCTTATGGTGCCTATATTGCAGTAATAGTAAGAGAAAACAATAAAGAAACAAGTAAGAGCCGGACGCGGTGGCTCATGCCTGTAATCCCAGCATTTTGGGAAGCGCAGGTGGGCGGATCACCTAAGGTTGGGAGTTCAAGACCAGCCTGACCAACATGGAGAAACCCTGTCTCTACTAAAAATACAAAATTAGCCAGGAGTGGTGCTGCATGCCTGTAATCCCAGCTACTTGGGAGGCTGAGGCAGAATTGCTTGAACCTGGGAGGCGGGAGGCGGAGGTTGCAGTGAGCTGAGATTGTGCCATTGCACTCCAGCCTGGGCAACCAGAGTGAAACCCTGTCTCAAAAAAAAAAAAAAAAAAAAGTAAATAGATAGCATGTTAGTTGGTGAGGAATACTACAGAGAAATAAATCAAGAAGGGGCAAAAGGAGCAATGGTAGTGGTGAAAAGCTAGCTATTTTACATAGAATTCTTCAAAAGAACCCCTAATGAGAAGATGGCATCTGAGCAGAGATCTGAAGGAAGTGACGGAGCCATCTATGTGGATATGTGGGCAAAGAGAGTGCAGGCAGAGGAAACGGCAAGTGCAAAATCCATAGGGAAAGATTGTGTTCGGTGTATTTGAGGAAAAGCAGTGAGATGCTGTGGCTGAGCATGAGGAATGTAAAGGAGAGTGATAGGGGATGATGTCGGTAGATAGGTGGGTGGGTGAAGCAAGGCAGATCAGATCATGTAAGTACTCATGTAGAACTTGATGCTTTAGAAAATCTTCTGGCACATATACACCATGGAATACTATGCAGCTATAAGAACGATGAGTTCATGTCCTTTCCAGGGACATGGATGAAACTGGAAACCATCATTCTCAGCAAACTAACACAAGAACAGAAAAACAAACAGCGCATGTTCTCACTCATAAGTGGGAGTTGAACAATGAGATCACATGGACACAGGGAGGGGAACATCACACGTGGGGGCCTGTTGGGGGGGTGGGGGGCTAGGGGAGGGATAGCATTAGAAGAAATATCTAATGTAGATGATAGGTTGATGGGTGCAGCAAACCACCATGGCACGTGTATACCTATGTAACAAACCTGCACGTTCTGCACATGTACCTCAGAACTTAAATTTTAATAATAAAAAAAGAAAAAAAAAGAAAATAAATCTTCTGGCTGCTATTTTGAGATTACACTGTTGGGGCTGGGGACAGGACAGAAGTAGGAAGATAGTATAATACTTAAAGCTAGAGATGATGTGACTTGAACTAGATGTCACATCAATTGAGGTAGTGGAAAGTGGTTGGCTGTTACAAATGAAATAACTGTGAACATTTATAGACAAGTCTTTGTAAGAACTTAGGCTTATGCTTCTCTTGGGTAAACACTCTGGAGTAGAATGGCTGGACCACATGATAAGTGTCTATTTAAGATTTTAAGAAATTGCCAAATGGTTTCCAAAGTGATTGATCCAGTTTGCATTCTCACTACTAGTGTGTGAGAGTTCTAGCAGTGCCACATCCTTACTATCACTTCTTATAGCCTTTTTTATTTTGTCAGTTCTAATAGGTATGTAGTGGTATCTCATTGTGGCTTTAATTTTCATTTCTCTAATGACTAATGATGTGGAGTGTTATTCCATGTGCTTATTTGTCATCATACATCTTTGGTGAAATGCTGATCAAATCTTTTGCCCATTAAGAAAAATTGGGTTGTTTGTTTTCTTATTGTTACTTTTTAAGAGTTCTTTATATAATCTGGATACACATCCTTATTAGATGTGTAATTTACAAACATTTTCTTTCAGTCTTTTGCTTTTTAAAAAATTATTTATTTTTATTTTATTTATTATTGGTATTATTTCTTGAGACGAAGTCTCACTCTTGTCGCCCAGGCTGGAGTGCAATGGCACAGTCTTGGCTCACTGCAATCTCCACCTCCCGGGTTCAAGTGATTGTCCTGCCTCAGCCTCCTGAGTAGCTGGGATTACAGGTGTGTGCCACCACGCCTAGCTAATTTTTGTATTTTTAGTAGAGACAGGGTTTCACCATGTTGGTCAGGCTGGTCACGAACTCCTGACCTCAGGCGATCTGCCTGCCTCAGCCCCCCAGAGTGTTGGGATTACAGGCGTGAGTCACCAAGCCCGGCCTAAAAAAATATTTAAACAGTGACTTTTGAGGAGCTGTCGTTTTAAATTTTGAAATAAAAATTAAAAAAGAAAAAATTGGGTACTGAGCTTGATACCTGAGTGATGTAATCATATGTACAACAAACCTCCGTGACATGTGTTTATCTATGTAACAAACCTTCACATGTACCCTCATACCTAAAATAGAAATTTTAAAAAAGAAAAAACTTAAAAATAAAATGAAGAAAAAAATCTGGGTTCAGTACCCAGTCTAGAATCACATGCTGTACTTAGTTGTCATATTTCTTTAGTCTCATTTTATCTGGACTAATTCTTCAATCTGCAGTAGTTGCTCATGTCCTTGACATTTTAAAAGAATACAGGCCAGTTATTTTGTAGAATGCTTCTCAGTTTGGGTTTCATGATGTTTCCTTACGATTAGATTTGGGTTATGCATTTTTGGCTGGAATACTGTAATACAAAGGTGATATTGTTTACTTCTCAGTGCATTGTATCATGAGACACACGAATTTGATTTGTCTTAATACTGGTGATGTTAACTTTGATTACTCAGTGAAAGTGTTCTGCATTGCAAAGTTTCTATTTTTCTCCTTTTAATTAGCAAGTATTTTCTGGGGAGATAGTATACTGTAGGACTATGTAGATCTCTGATTCACCCACTAGTTTAAGTATTGTTGATGACTTTTGCCGAAGTTGATTATCAGATTTGTCACATAAAAGCTTTTTTTCTTTTCTTTTCTTTCTTTCTTTTTTTTTTTTTTTGAGACAGAATCTTACTCTGTCACCTGGGCTGGAGTGCAGTGGCACAAACATGACTCACTGCAGCCTTGACTTCCTGAGTTCAAGCAACACTCTCACCTCAGCCTCCCAAGTAGCTGGGACCACAGGCATGCACTACTACACCTGAGTAATTAAAAAAAATTTTTTTTTATTTTGTAGAGACAGAGTCTCACTGTGTTGCCCAGGCTCTTCCTGTATTTTCTATATTAGTATGAATTCATGCATTTGTATTTCTTTTAATGGGCTTTCATTTAATATAATTATTTTCCTGCTGAAATTTTTCCAGATTTGGACACATAAGACATTTTCAAATTGGCTCCTGTGGTTTTTTTTTGACATTCTTGCCATTTTTGAACCAATTCCTTACTTTCTGCCATAATAAGACACGGTTCATCTTATACTTTCTGGGTCCCAGGCTGGAATTAGTCATTTCTCCAAAGAGCACTGGTTCTTTTCAATGAAAATTGTAGTTAGAAGTCAGAATCTTGGCACGTTTTCATTGCTTTTGGGAGGTGATTACTTCTAGGATTTCTCAGAATACAGTGCTGAGAAATATGTATGTATGCACACATATGCACACCTATACCCTTAATCTATTTCTTTACCTCTCTCCCTCTTTTAAAATATATACACTAAATGTCATATGTTAAATATCTAACTACAGCTCATTTTCTTTAGAATGAAAGTATAGTGTCAAAATGCCGTGTTAAAAAGTTGTAAGTAGATCTTGGAGATATTGCATGTTTGGTTCCAGAACCACCACAATAAAATGAATACCGCAATACAGTGAGTCTTATAAAGTTTTTGTTTTCCCAGTGCATATAAAAGTTATGTGTACACTATACTGTAGTCTATTAAGTGTGTAATAACATTGTGTCCAAAAAAACCCAATGTACATATTTTCATTAAAAAACACTTTATTGGTCAAGCACGGTGGCTCATACCTGTAATCCCAATACTTTGGGAGGCCGAGGTGGGTGGATCACTTGAGGTCAGGAGTTTGAGACCAGCCTGGCCAATATGGTGAAACCCCGTTTCTATTAAAAATACAAAAATTAACTAGCTGTGGTGGCATGAACTTGTAATTCCAGCTACTTGGGAGGCCGAGGCAGGAGAATCGCTGGAGCTGGGAGGCGGAGCTTGCAGTGAGCCGATTGTGCTACTGCACTCCAGCCTTGGTGACACAGCAAGACTCCGTCTCAGAAAACAAAAACCAAACAAACAAAAAAACAAAAACGCTTTATTGCTAAAAAATGCTGGCAGTCATCCGAACCTTCAGCAAGTCATAGTCTTTTTGTTGGATGAGGGTCTTGCCTCAACGTTGATAGCTGCTGACTGATCAGGGTGGTGGTTGCTGAAGATTGGAATGGCTTTGGCAATATCTTAAAACAGGACAACAATGAAGTTTGCCACACTGATTGACTGTTTTTTTTCATGAAAGGAAAACACTCTGCTGCTGCTTTATCAGCTAAGTTCATGCAATCTTCTAAACCTTTTATTGTCATTTCAATAATGTTCACATATCTTCACCAGGAGTAGATTCATCTCTAGAAATCACTTTCTTTGCTCATCCATAAGAAGCAACTCCTCATCCATTCAAGTTTTATCATGAAATTGCAATAATTCAGTTACATCTCAGGCTCCACTTCTAATTCTAGTTCTCTTGCTATTTCCACCACATCTGTAGTTACTTCCTCCACTTGTCTTGAATACCTCGAACTCATCTATGAGGACTGTAATAAACTTCTTCTAAACTCCTTTTAATATTGATTTTTTTGACTTTCTTCCTTGCATCACGAATGTTGTTAATGGCATCCTAGAATGATGAATCATTTCCAAAATGCTTTCAATTTACTTTGTTCACATCCATTAGAGGAATCACTAACTATGGCAGCTATGGGCTTATGACATATATTTCTTTCTTTTTAAAAAAAATTTCCAACTTTTATTTTAAGTTCAGGGGTACATGTGCAGGATGTGCAGGTTTGTTACATAGGTAAACCTGTGCCATGGTGGTTTGCTGCACAAATTATCCCATTACCTAGGTATTAAGCCCAGCATCCAGTAGCTATTCTTCCTGATTCTCTCCCTTCTCTTGCTACCCTCAGACAGGTCCCAGTATGTGTTGTTTCCCCCATGTGTCCATGTGTTCTCATCATTCAGCTCCTACTTACAAGTGAGAACCTAAGGTATTTGATTTTCTGTTCCTGCATTAGTTTGTTAAGGATAATGGCTTCCAGCTCCATCCATGTTCCTTCAAAGGACATGACCTCGTTCCTTTGTATGGCTGCATAGGGACTCCATGGTGTATATGTACCACATTTCCTTTATCCACTCTATCATTGATGGGTGTTTAGGTTGATTCATGTCTTTGCTATTGTGAATAGTGCTGCAATGAATAAAGACATGCACGTGCCTTTATAATAGAATAATTTATATTATTTTGGGTATATATTCAGTAACAGGATTGCTGGGTCAAATGGTATTTCTGCCTCCAGGTTTTTGAGAAATTGCCATACTGTCTTCCACAATGGTTGAACTAATTTACACTCCCATCAATAGTGAACAGTGTAAATGCATTCCTATTTCTCCACAACCTCGCCAGCATCTGTTTTTTTTTTTTTTTTTTTGGTTTGTTAGTAATAGCCATTCTGACTGGTGTGAGATGGTATCTCATTGTGGTTTTGATTTTCATTCCTCTAATGATCAGTGATGTTGAGCTTTTTCTCACGACATATATTTCTTGAATTAAAAAACTTGAAAGTCACAATGAATTCTTGATCCATGAACTGCAGAATGGATGTTGGGTGAGCCAGCATGAAAACATTAATCTTCATGTATGTCTCCATGAGAGCTCTTGGGTAACCAGGTGTATTGTCAATGAGCAGTAATATTTTGAAAGAAGACTCTTCCTGAGCAGTAGGTCTCAACAGTGGACTTAAATATTCAGTAAACCATGCTGTAGACAGATGTGCTGTCATCCAGACTTTGTTGTTCCATTTATAAGAGTAATTCTTAAGGATTTCCAGAATGATAAATGAACATTGGCTGCAACTTAAAGTCATCAGCTGCTTTATCTCCTAACAAGAGTCAGCCTGTCTTTTGAAGCTTTGAAGCCAGGCATTGACATCCCTCTATCTATGAAAGTCCTAGATGGCATCTTCTTCCAACAGAAGGCTGTTTCATCTACACTGAAAAATCTGTTGTTGAGTGTAGCCCCCTTCATCAATGATCTTAGCCAGATCTTCTGGATAGCTTGCTGTAGTTTCTCCATCAGCACTTTCTGGTTTACATTGTACTACTATGTTATGAAGATGGCTTCTTTTTTTTTAAACTCTTAAGCCAACATCTGCTAGCTTCAAACTTTCCTTCTGCAGCTGCCTCACTTCTCTCAGCCTTCCTGGGATTGAAGAGAGTTGGGGACTGGCCCTGGATTAGGCTTTGGCTTAAGGGAATGTTTTGGCTGATTTGATCTTCTCTCCAAACCACTAAAACTTTCTCTATCTCAATAAGGCTGCTTTGTTTTCTTATCATTCATGTGTTCACTGGAGTAGTACTTTTAATTTTCTTCAAGAATTTTTCCTTTGCATTCCCAGCTTGGCTAGCTGTTTGCATAAGAGGCCAAGCATTCGACCTGTCTCAGCTTTTGACAGGCCTTCCTCACTAAGCTTAACCATTTCTAGCTTTTGATTTAAAGAGAGAGACATGGGACTCTTCCTTTCATTTGAGCACTTGGAGGCCATAGCAAGGTTATTACTTGCCCTAGCTTCAATATTGTCCTGTCTCAGGGAGTAGGGAGGCCTGAGGAGATGGAGAAAGACAGGGAACGGCTGATCAGTGGAGCAGTGAAAACACACATGACATTTATTGATTAAGTTCACTGTATTATATGGGCATAGCTCATGGTGCCCCCAAACCACTACAGTAGTTACATCAAAGGTTACTGATCACAGATCACCACAGATATAATAACACTGAAGAATTCTGAAATATTGCAGGAGTTACTGAAGTGTGCTACAGGAACATAAAGTGAGTACATGTTGTTGGGAAAATGGTGCTGGATAGACTTGCTTGAGTCAGGGTTGCCACAAACCTTCTGTTTGTAAAGAACACAGTATCTGGAAGTGCAATAAAGGGAAGCACAATAAAGTGAAGTATGCCTGTACTTGAATTGCCCTTTTCTGCCCCTACACCCTCCTGCGTGTTTATGTTATTCTTTTGAAATATAACAAGGTTCATTTGTTTTAGTTTGCACTCCCTCTTAGGAATAAAATGTATTCGTTGTTATTTTATAAATATTAAAACATGAACATGGTAATTGTCCAAGTGATAAAAATGATAGGGAAGTATCACTTCTCCCAAGTTTTCCATCTTCTTTCTATCTCAGGAGTATGTTTTTTTAAGGTTTAAATCTGACTGTGCTCCCCTTTGTTTAAAATGCTGTTATCACTTGTCCCAAATCCTGGAAGTGTCTGTATGATGTGACCTGCCTGATTTCTAGCTTTGTCCTGTGCTGTGCCCCTCCTTGCTCATTGTGCATACAAACGTTCTTTTAGTTCTTTGAATGATGCTACTCCTTGCTTTCTTATGACCTTCTCACATACTATACCCTCTACCTGCAATACCTGTTTCCTCCTCTTATTAACTGTGTTAACAGCAATTCACACTTTAGGCCCAAATTAAATGCCATTTTCTCAAGGAAACCTTCTCTGTCCTTGTCTCTTCTTGCCCAGTGAAAAATACAGTAGATTAGATCTCCCTGTTATTTTATCCTCACAATGTTTCCTGCATAGCACAGATCACAGTTTGCCATTATAATGCTTATTTGTTTGATTACTTTTTTTTTTTTTTTTTTGAGACAGAGTCTTGCTCTGTTACCCAGGCTGGAGTGCAGTGGTGAGATCTTGGCTCACTGCAACCTCTGCCTCCCAGGTTCAAGCAACTCTCCTGCCTCAGCCTCCTGAGTAGCTGGGATTACAGGCATGCGCCACCATGCCGCCTAATTTTTGTATTTTTTGTAGAGATGGGGTAGATGGGGTTTCATCATGTTGGCCATGGCTGGTCTCGAACTCCTGACCTCAAGCGATCCTCCTGCCTCAGCCTCCCAAAGTGCTGGGATTACAGGCATGAGCCACTGTGCCTGGCCTGTTTAATTACTTGAATCATGGCCATCTGGTCCACCATGCTGTAGGGTCCATGTACAGCAAATATTTGTTGAATTAATAAATGAGGAGTAGAAAAAACTGTGAAGTTTCATATGTTTATTGTGGCACTATTCACAATAGCAAAGACTTGGAACCAATCCAAATGTCCAACAATGATAGACTGGATTAAGAAAATGTGGCACATATACACCATGGAATACTATGCAGCCACAAAAAATGATGAGTTCACGTCCTTTGTAGGGACATGGATGAAATTGGAAATCATCATTCTCAGTAAACTGTCGCAAGGACGAAAAACCAAACACCGCATGTTCTCACTCATAGGTGGGAATTGAACAATGAGAACACATGGACACAGGAAGGGGAACATCACACACGGGGGACTGTTGTGGGGTGGGGGGAGGGGGGAGGGATAGCATTAGGAGATATACCTAATGCTAAATGATGAGTTAATGGGTGCAGCACACCAGCATGGCACATGTATCCATATGTAACAAACCTGCACATTGTGCACATGTACCTTAAAACTTAAAGTATAATAATAATAATAATAAAAAAAGAAAAAACTGTGAAGTTTAAGTTAGTATGTAGTTTCAGAAAATAGATGACTTCTTATTTGTAGATATTTGAACTGATTCACAGATACTTTAGTTTTGTTCACAAATTTGTATTTATTTGTCCCATTGTAGTTGTACGAAATCTTTGTGGCCTTGCATACTCCACAATGGAAAGTTGAGGTCTGATTGGCACATTCTAAACCATACCTTTTACATAACAAAATTATAGGAAAAAGAGATACTTAAGAACAGAGGGGCAGGTAAGTGAAATAATTACGGTATTTTCTTATTGCTAAGTATAGGAAGCAGACAGAACAAAGTGAGAAGAAAGCTACTGACATAACACACATCAGCTATTTTGCTATATGACTGAAATGCCTTTTCATTGTTTTTTCCATGTTTTCCAATATGTTTGCAAATATGCTTATAGATTTTATTTTTGTTTTTGCTTTTTTTTCAGGTGGAGTTTCTCCCTTGTTACCCAGACTAGAGTGCAATGGCACGATCTCGGCTCACTGCAATCTCCGCCTCCTGGGTCCAAGCGATTCTCCTGCCTCAGCCTCCTGAGTAGCTGGGATTACAGGCACCCACCACCACTCCAGGCTAATTTTTTGTATTTTTAGTAGAGATGGGGTTTCACTCTGTTGGCCAGGCTGGTCTTGAACTCCTGACCTCAGGTGATCTGCCCGCCTTGGCTGCCCAAAATGCTGCGATTACAGGTGTGAGCCACCGTGCCAGGCCTTTATAGATGTTAAGACAGAATAAATGCCTTTAATTTATATGATTAATATGTATGATTTAATCCATGATAAATCAAAGCAACTGTTCCATTTTACAAGATCAAGTTAGGTTAAGTGCAGAAGAATTTGACTGAGAAGCTATGGGAGCTTAAAGATTCATGGCCCTTCTTTCCATGGCTCATTCCAAAGTCCTGGGAAGCACCCTAGCAAGATGTTCACACAACCATCTAATTTTGTAAAATTTGCAAACTTTGAGCTGCAATTGGTTAAGATTGCTGCTTCGCTCAGACTTTCCCTCCTCATGCTTACCCTGGTGTCTGGCATTTGGGGGATGGAGTTGGCAGTCACTTCTGTGTGTAATGAGGCATTTCTTCGAAAGAATCACTTCTAGAAAACTTCTGCTGTTCACCTGGCATTGTGACACATAGGGGCAAGACCAAAAATCATGTTGTGATAATGAGTGTGTCCCAAAGCACCCAGCCCTGAGGTATGCGCACAGTAGAAAAGAAGAAATGATTTAAAAAGATGAAGCGAGAACTAGTCTGTGGAAAATTCTTCTAATCTTCAGAAATGTGGAATTAGAAGCAGAGAATTCCCTTATCATTACTTAAGCAAAATGGCTATTCTTTCCTCTCAGGAATATACTTAATAATGCAGATTGTACAGAGGTAAATACACTATATTTTTTCTGTTGTTGGATGAGAATCATGCAAGATAAAATTTATCTAATTCCTGTGTTCATACTTTACAAACTTTAGGAGTTTTACAAATAGCGATCATGTCTCTTGGCATACTGCAGAGTACTTCCCAATATGTCAGATCACTTACAGTGTCTGACATATTGTGTCCTTATAAAGTTGAGCAGTTATTAGCCAGGTGCAGTGGCTTAAGCCTCTCATTCCAGTTACTCAGGAGGCTGAGGCTGGAGGATCACTTCAGCCCAGTAGTTGCTAGCCTGGGCAACATCGAGAGATCCTGTCTCAACAATAAAATAAAAAATAATATAAAATAAAGATGAGTGGCTCTAGATGAAACAGCACACAAAACTGCTAACAACGCAGCAATACACTGAAAATAAGTGCTCAAGTGACATAATTCTTACAAACACCCATCAACTTAGTCAATATATGTAGTATTGGAGTAGTTTGATTATACATTTAGGTAGCTCAATATAATATGGCAATAATTTAAAACTGTATTTGAATTCCTCTTGTGTTACACTTAATTTTGTATGTTTTTCCAGTGTATGAAGCCAAAAAATAGGGAAAACGCATCTATTAGAGAGGTTTATTGGGCAATTAATAAAATATTACGCTATTTTTCTGTCTTAAGTGATGCTTAATGTATGTATTTTTTTTAAATTGTATTTTGTTGCAATTTATTTTCTCTTTCCAAACATATATTCATTTTTGTTTCTAATTTTTGATATGTAAATTTTTGTTGTTTTTCTTAAAGGGTACCTCTTCAAGATGGACCACTTCAGGCCCCATAAAACTTGACTCCCTGTGGTTAGATAAATTAAAAATGTTTGTGTCCTGTGAAAGCTGGGTATAGTGAGCCACCTTTTCCAAAGTACTCAGACAAAGAAATGGTTTTTCTGTTAATTATCAAGATAATTAAACACACACACACGCACACACACACACATACACACACACACTGCCCTTCCTCAGCTTTGTTCTCCAATATTTACCAGATAATTCTATCTGTTTTGTGTGTGAATTCAGCTTCCATTTATGTTGTGTATGTTTGAATTATAAATGAACAGAAATTGAACTATAACAAAAAGGAAGAACTTTTAACCACCCCATCCTTCCATGATGGGCCTTCTGAAATTTCCTTTGCCAAAGGTAGGCAGCATCCTCCAGAAGAGAAGTCGGAGCTTTAAGCCAGCTCAGAAAAACAGGGAGATGGAGCAGGATCGAGGACTCAAACAGAATAAGTGAACGTTGGGAGAATCCTACATTATAGAAATAGATAACTCTCAGTATTGGTTTTAAAAATATGGCTAGATAACACCATGCCTGTAGGATACAAAAGGCAAATACATAGCTAGAGCTTATCAGATGCCTAGGAATAACCCATTGAACACACAAAAGCAAAAAAAAAAAAAAAAATCACTGACTTTAGTTTGAGAAATTATAAGAGCCAGAGGCTTAAACATCTATGTAAAATAAACAAAGGAAATAAAAAGAATAGAAGACAAAAGATCAACTGAATGGAGGGCATATCATTAGGTGGGAAGCTCTCTTGAAATTATTTGAAAAGAACAATTAATTCTCTCCTGACAAATGTGCCATGGGAAGCCAAGGCCTCTGGTACTGCTCCTGTTTTTCTCTAGCCTCAGATTTTGGTCTCCCTGCCACGACGCTCATATATCTAGTGAGCAGAAACATTGTTCTTCCATAATTCCCACAGAGGCTTTGCGACTGGATCTCTTTGAGGCTACTACCTACCTCTCCTTTTGGGGCTTATTTATTTCTGCTTAGGTACAGCTGGGAGTTGCAATTTCCAACCGGCAGCTCAAGTGTCTAAAGCTCTTTGATGTTTTCATCATTGCAGAAAAATTAAACTAATCCACAGATTATGAAATACATGCTAGAAGAGCACTTGAGAGAAAAGATAAAGAAAATTCCCCAAATTGAGAACAGAGTACAAAGTGCTAAAGTACTCAAGTGTTGTTGAGAACTCCAAAACAGCATAAAAGTCTACCAAATACAAACCCCTGAAACTTCATCATTCTCTCTTACACATATTTTTACCATCCTTTGGAACTTAAAAAAAATACGATTGTTTAGCATTTTTGACAGCCCGCAAGTGAACAGAATAAAATGTAAAGCTAGTATTTCGAAAAATTGATAATTCTGAGCTGCATTAAGAAAGAAAGTATTTTAGCAAAACATCCCAAAGTCTCTGCTCTACAAGTTACCTCCTCTGGAGAGCTGTAATAATATGACCTGTTCTGCTGAGTGTCACGTGATGCTTGTTTTGAAAATATTTTGCATTTCTTAGATGAAGGGCACGCTTTAACACTTCAGTTTATAATAACATGGGGTTACATTTCAGCTACTTCAATTCACATCAGTCTCACAATTTGGCAGAAACATTTTTCATCCAATCTGCATTTGTTCTGGTCACCCTGAGAATTCTATTTTTAGAAAAAGGTCTTTAAAAAGGAAGCACAAACACAGAGTTTTAAAAGATATTATCTTGAAACCTATTCATGTTTTTCAGATTTCTGTCCTATAAGATGCTAGTTAATTTTTACGGAGGGTCCTATCTTGCCTGAACTGGAAAAGCAAAAAGGGAAACAAAAGAAAAAGCAATATAGACCAGTAAACTCAGGGAAATCTTTTCTCTTCTAACTCTTTTCTTTCAGGAGTAGAGAAAAAGTAAGGGTGGAGAATTATTTGTAGGATTATATTTCATATTTTGATTTAAATTTTACAAGGGCTGTTTATAGAGAAAGAAAAAAAAGACCCTGACTACCCAGAAATGCTTATTAAATCTAACAGCACACCTGCTACAGATTAAATGCCAGTAGCTCCTTGACTCATAACACTTTTGACATCCCAATATCTCTCTGCACCGAAGTATATCACTTTTATTGCAGTAAATCAGAAAAACATGGGAGTTTGACACACAGGTTGGTTAAAAGCAAACAAACCTAAACAATTAAACATTTTTTGAGAAAAAACTTTGAGCTTGCAAAGCTTACGACACTTGTCATAAAACACAGCCCTGATTCTTTGATAACTGCGTGCATCACTGCTTAAAGAGCACTGGAATGGTACTTTCAGTGGAATTTTTAAAAAAGAAATCTTACCTTGTGATCTCAAAAGAGTAAGAAAGCTCTCTTTTGCTAAAGGGAAGTTCTTCTAGACAGATACTTCACCATAGTGAGGTATTTATTGTAGCTCATTTTTATGAATCCAGCAGCCTCAGCTCAGAGGCATTTTTGGAGAGGCTAGAAGAGGGTCCAGTTAAGGACTCGGACCTGAGGCAGAGGGGAGACCGGTGAGGGAATCAACAGCTGAAGGTGCAGCAGCTAGTGGAAAGGAGCTTTATTTGGGAAGGCACTGTTCTCCTGGGAGGCCAATCAGGCTTATAGTGAACGGCTGTGGAATTTAGAGGCTTGTGAATGTGGGCAGGCATCAAGGCAGGTTTCAGAAAAAGGCTCCAGTCCTGTGTCGTAAATGGAGGGCAAAAGGGAACCCTGAAACTGTAGCCAGAACTTGGCCCTGGACGATAGTGCTGCAGTGGGCAAATCTGTGGTCTAGCAGCCTGGGACATGCCAGGCAGAGGACATCAAACTTAGAGCAGGAAGATTCGTTTCACACTCTGCTGCCTGGTACATCTGAGCCAAGCCTAGTTCTATATAGAATCTGCTCAGGCTAGATTCATCTCTGGAGCTTCAGCTGTTGGTGTCAGGACCTGCAACTGGGAAACTGGAGGAAGTTCCTGATAAATCCACTTGTTTCGTCTCTCCCAAGCCACTTCTGTATTATTCTGAGCTATTTTTCACGAAGAAGTCAGAGAAGTCCTTCAAAACGTGCCTCATCATTTGACCCCAAACCTGTTCAAATTCTGTCAATGTATTCCTTAGGACATTAGGCTAACACCAAACCTTAACGTGGCCTACCAATCTCAGTATGATTGAGCTTTCCTAATTCATCTGGCCACTCTCCCTATTAATTTCTGCCCTTCAGCCATAGTGGCCTTTTCCTAGCTGTTTAGTGCCCATGCTCCAGCTTTACAGTGTCTACTCTGCCTGAATTTCTTTTCCCCACTCATTTGCTGAAGAAGAAACTTGTCCTGCAGCTCTCAAGCCAAAAGTCACTTCCTTATGGAAGTGGAGACTGGGTGAAGCAGGATTTCTTTCATTTTCAAAGCAGTTATCACAACAGTGATCAAATAATTAAGTGTATAATTAGTTGCTCAATGTTTGTCTCCCCTGCTAAGACTGAAAGCTCTGCTAGACTAAGACCACTTTGATGTTGCATTCCACTGTACACTCAGTGCCTACCGATTAAAGACCTTTTGCAAAGTAGGCGCTTAGAAAATAGTTACTGAATAATTGAGTGCATGAAATAAGGGATGAGCATCTCACTATCACATCTTAAATCACAATGGGATCCTCTCTGCACATTTGCAAGGCTGGCCCACTGTAAGGATCAGTCTTGGTCAAGCATTCTATCACATGACATTACAACAAAGAGTGTAGCTTAACAACAAAATAAACCATATCGATGGCTTGCTTCATTTACTAAATTTATTTTTCCCAAATTCTTTTCTTAGAGTTGGACTAAAATTTTTTTTTAGAGAATGAAGGAGAGAGAACAAAAGAGGCAACAAAATACCTCATCAGTCTTCAGGAATGGATAAATCAAATTGAAACCAGCCCAATTCCCACAGAGCTGATATTTTTGGATTTTTTGAATAAACATAGAAATTGGTCCTCCAGGTCTTAAAACATGAAACTTATATTTGTCTTATCTGAGTTCCAACCTCAGGAAACCAACCCTCAGGCAAGGGACTGAAACGCACCAGAACACTGCACCCAGACAATGAGATGCCCGACCCCCCATTAGTCAGGATTGCCTCCTTTCCCCTTCCTAATTCCTGTTTTCCAGCACGTACTTACATTCCTCCTCCTGATACATAAAGCCCTCAATTTCAGTTGGTAGGGGAGACAGATTTGAGACTGATCTCCCATTTTCCTGGGCTGACATCGCATGAATAAAAAGCCTTCTTTCCTGGCAATCCTCCTCTCACTGATTGGCTTTCTGTGTGGCATAGCAACGACCTCACCCCTGGTGTTTGGGTAACAAAATGAACACTGTGTTGGTGGCTTTTTCCATGTTCAATCATGAGCTGCTAAGTTTAAAGCAGCTTTCCACAAAATCGCATCAGTCAACAAACTGTTACTCTCATCAACCTAGAAGCTTTGGAATGTTATAAGAGGCCCTTATCTCACCTCCCTGTGGTAATATTGGAGTTGAAGTGCAGCAGCTGACATTATACCAGTCCACAAATGGAAAAGGAAAGTGCGTGCAGGGTTTCCTGACAACTCTGCTCAAACACTGTCAAAAACTACTGCATGTGTTGTAGGAGTTGTAAATAGCTATCAATTCAAACTCTAAAATATCTCTTGAATCTGTTCTTTCTTCCTACTTCTGTTCATATCCCTACTTTCACTACCTTGATTTGGACCCTTTGTCATTCCTTGTCTGGGCTATTTTCTTTTTTTAAGACAGAGTTTCGCATTGTTGCCCAGGCTAGAGTGCAGGGGCACAATCTTGGCTCACTGCAATCTCCACCTCCCGGGTTCAAGTGATTCTCCTGCCTCAGCCTCCCAAGCAGCTAGGATTACAGGTGCGTGCCACCATGCCCAGCTCATTTTTGTATTTTTAGTAGAGATAGGGTTTCACCATATTGGCCAGGCTGGTCTCGAACTCCTGACCTTGTGATCCACTCTCCTCTGCCTCCCAAAGCGCTGGGATTATAGGCATGAGCCACCATGCCCTGCCTGTCTGGGCTATTTTTAACAGTTGTATGTTTTTTCTACCTTTTACGTTTTCTTTCTCTAATCTTTTCCCCACCTTGCAGCCAGAATTAGCTTTCTAAAATATAAGTACAGTCATTTAATTTTCTTAAAAAATTTCTATGACTCTTCTTTACATGAGTGATTTTAAAACTTAAAAATAACAACTAAGCTCTTCTTCCAAGTTGAAAATCTAAAAGAGATACATAAGAGAGAAGAAGTGCAGTGAGGTGGAGTGGGGGGCGGGGGGGGAGTGCAGAAACTTGACCTTTTGACCCACCCTGTGCTTCCATTAGGGCACTTCTGGGAACCTAAAAGTCTATTGAATGAAAAATAGCTGGCCTCATAAAAGCCAGTCTCTTTGGACAAACATCCATGAGTCTTCATAATCTGACCACACTTCATTCTTCCAACATAACCTCTCACTAGGGGTTACATAATCCACCCACTCATAATTCTCCAGTACTCCCATACTCCATGTGTTTTCATTCATTTCTACTTGGCATATTCTGTTAGTGCTGCTTGGAAAGGTCATACTCTGTTGGACAATTTCGGACGTAGTTTGATTAAAATCCCTTCTGGAAGTCTTTTCAGACTTCCCCAGTCAGAACTGGTCTCTCTCCACCACTCAACATTGGCTCTGTACTTAACCCCATCACAGCACTTAGCACATTGTATTGTCTGTCTTCCTACTTGATGTCAGAAAATATTTTAATTCATCTTGATAAAAGTAGTGTCTTCCTAACACAATGCCTGACTTATAGTTATGCATTTGCTGAATGCAAGTTGATTTTATCAGGCTTTCTCAGGAAATAAAATTCCTAGGGATGGATTCAATATAACTTTTTCCTCACCACCATGTCCTTCCCTATCACAAAACATACCTACACACTTAAGATACTGTTTTTCTTTTCTCCCTGATTTTAAGTGTGATATTATGATTTACAATAAGAAGTATATACTAGGTCTTTGTAGTTTCCTGGCACACAGCTCCTATGAGTCTTGGAATTTGTGAAGTGGTTGGTGTCTTTCGTGTGCTAATGAGATGATTGGTGGCTGGGGCTCCTGGAAAGTGTCCAGTGGGGGCTTGTTGCCAGGGTGAACCAACCACGTGATTACAAGGTTGAAACTTTTAGCCCCACCTCCTGACCTAGGGGAGGTGAGAAGAACTGGAGATTGATTCAATAAGCAATGGCCAATGATTTAATTAACGATGCCCAGTGAATCCTCCCCTAAACTTCAAAAGGAGAAGGTCTGGGGAGCTTCCAACATAAAAGTGCTGAAAGGGTGGCACATCTATTGGGGGCATGGAAGTTCCACATCCCTTCCCACATACCTGAGCCTATGCATCTCTTCTATTTGGCTTCCTGAGTTGGATCCTTTTTATAATAAATGGGTAACAGTAAGTAAAGTGCTTTCCTGAGTTCTGTGAGCCACCATAGCAAATAATCAAATCTGAGGAAGGGGTCGTGGGAACCTCTGATTTACAGCCAGTTGGTCAAATTACAGGTGATAACCTGGACTATCAAGTGGTGGTGTGGGGCAGTCTTGTGGGAGTGAGCCCTTAAAACTGTGGATCTCCAGGTAGATTGTGACAGAAGCTAAATTGTAGGACACCAGTTGGGTCTGCAGAGAGTTGGAGAATTGCTTGGAAAATCCCACTCATCTGTTGTCAGAAGTGAAGACATTTGAATACAATTATTATGTATCAATTTTAAAAAGACACCCTTTCTGAAAAGAAATAGATGTTTTAGAAGATGATGTAGTTTGGCTTTGTGTCCCCACCCAAATCTCATCTCGAACTGTAATCGCCACGTGTTGAGGGAGGAATCTGGTCGGAGGTGATTGGATCATGGGGTGGTTTTCCCCATGCTGTTCTCATGATAGCAAGTGAGTTTTCATGAGATCTGATGGTTTAAAGTGTTTGGCAGCTTCCCCTTCCCCCTGCTGCCATGTAAGATGTGCTTGCTTCCCCTTTGCCTTCCACCATGATTGTAAGTTTCCGGAGGCCTCCTCAGCCATGTGGAAGTGTGAGTCAATTAAACCTCTTTTCTTTATAATTTACCCAGTCTCAAGTAGGTCTTTATAGCAGTGTAAAAATGGACTCATACAGAAAATTGGTACTGAGAGAAGTGGGACACTGCTATAAAGATATCTGAAAATGTGGAAGTGACTTCGGAACTGGGTAATGAGCAGGGGTTGGAACAGTTTGGAGGGCTCAGAAGATGACAGGAAGATGTAGGATAGTTTGGAACTTCCTAGAGACTTGTTGAATGGTTTTGACCAAAAGTCTGATAGTGATATGGACAATGAAGTCCAGGCTGAGGTGGTCTCAGATGTTGTATTAGTCCATTTTTTTGCACTGCTATAAAGAAATACCCAAGACTGGGTGATTTATAAAGAAAAGAGGTTTAATTGACTCACAGTTCCACATGGTTGGGGAGGCCTCAGGAAACTTACAATCACGGGAGAAGCAAAAGCAGACATGTCTCACATGGTGGCAGGTGAGAGAAGTGAAGTGTAAGCACAAGAAAAACTGCCACTTTTAAAACCATCAGATCTTGTGAGACTCACTCACTATCACAAGAACAGCATGAGGGAAACTGCCCCCACAATCCAATAACATTCCATCAGGTTTCTCCCTTGACACATGTGGATTACAATTCAAGATGAGATTTGGGTGAGGACCAAGAGCCAAATCATATCAGATGGAGATGAGGAATTTAT
This sequence comes from Pan troglodytes, assembly GCF_028858775.2. Taxonomy (NCBI): domain Eukaryota; kingdom Metazoa; phylum Chordata; class Mammalia; order Primates; family Hominidae; genus Pan; species Pan troglodytes. The sequence goes on along the minus strand of NC_072408.2, from coordinate 26,170,954 downwards.
TGGAACTGTAGCAAAGGTTACTTTTGCTATGCTTTAGCAAAGAGACTAGTGGCATTTTGCCCCTGCGTTAGAGATCTGTGGAACTTTGAACTTGAGAGAGATGATTTAGGGTATCTGGTAGAATAAATTTCTAAACAGCAGAGATTCAAGATGTGACCTGGCTGTTCCTAAAAGCATTAAATCATGTGTGTTCACAAGGAGATGGTCTGGAATTAGAACTTATGTTTAAAAGGGAAGCAGAGCATAAAATTTGGAAAATTTGCAGCCTGATCATATGGTAGAAAAGAAAAACTCATTTTCTAGGGAGAAATTCAAGCAACGAGCTGCAGAAATTTGCATAAGTAAAGAGAAGATGAACGATAACAGCCAAGACAATGGGAAAAATGTCTCCAGGGCATTTCAGAGATCTTCATGGCAGCCCCTCCCATCACAAGCCCAGTGGTCTAGGAGGAAAAAATGGTTTTGTGGGCCAGGCCCAGGGCCGTGCTGCTCTGTACAGCCTTGAGACATGGTGGCCTGTGTCCCAGTTGCTCCAGTTCCAGCTGTGGTTAAAATGGGCCAAGGTACAGTTGGGTCATTGCTTCAGAGGGTGCAAACCCCAAGCCTTGGTGGCTTCCAGGTGGTGTTGGGTATGTGGGTATGCAGAAAACAAGAGTTGAGCTTTTGGAGCCTCCACCTAGATTTCAGAGGATGTACGGAAATGCCTGGAAGTTCAGGCAGAAGTCTGTTACAGGAGTGGAGCCCTCATGGAGAAGCTCTACTAGGGCAACGCAGAGGGGAAATGTGGGGTTGGAGACCCAACACAGAGTCCCCACTGGGGCACTGCCTAGTGGATCTGTGAGAAAGGGGCCATCATCCTCCAGACCCCAGAATGGGAGATCTACTAACAGCTAGCACTGTGCACCTGGAAAAGCCACAAGCACTCAACACCAGCCCATGAAAACAGTCTCAGAGGCTGTACCCTGCAGAACCACAGGGGCAGAGCCACCCAAGGCCTTGGGAACCCATCTCTTGCATCAATATGCCCTGAGTGTGAGACATGGAGTTAAAAGGAGATTATTTTGGAGCTTTAAGATATAATGATTGCCCTATTGGGTTCCTGACTTGCATTGGGCCTCTAGCCCCTTGGTTTTAGCCAATTTCTCCCATTTGGAATAGGAGCATTTACCCAATGCCTATATCTCCATTTTATCTTTGTAGTGACTAACTTGCTTTTGATTTTACAGGCTCATAGGTGGAAGGGATTTCCCTTGCCTCGATGAGACGTTGGACTTGCACTTTTGGATTAAGGCTGAAACGAGTTAAGACTCTGGAGGACTGTTGGGGAGGCACCATTGTGTTTTGAAATGTGAGAAGGACATGAGATTTTGGAGGCACTAGGGGTGGGATGATGTGGTTTGGTTCTGTGTCCCCACCCAAATCTCATCTTGAACTGTAATCCCCAGGTATAGAGGAAGGGACCTGGTGGGAGGTGATTGGATCATAGGGGCAGTTTCTCCCATGCTGTTCTCATGATAGTGAGTGAGTTCTCATGAGATCTGATGGTTTAAAAGTGTTTGGCAGTTCCCCCCACTGCCTCCTGCAGCCATGTAAGATGTGCTTGCTTCCCCTTTGCCTTCCCCCAAGATTGTAAGTCTCCTGAGGCCTCCCCAGCCATGCAGAACTGTGATTCAATGAAACCTCCTTTCTTTATAAATTACCCAGTCTCAGGTAGTTCTTTAAAGCAGTGTAAAAATGGACTAATATAAAAGACATTAATATTCTCTTGATTGTTGGACCAGACTTTGGGTCACTAAAAAGATTCTCATGAAGTCACTTCTGAAGACATACTGGAGGAGAAAATGTAACAGTTAGTGTTAAGCCTTAAAATAAAAGGTATTTTAGATAAAGATGAAGAGATACAGAATTTTTCTTCCTTGCATGGAATATAGTGAGTATGAATTCCTCAAAACCCAAGACTTAGATATGTAAGGAAGGAAAATTATTAAAATGTTTTTTAAATTCCCATTTGATATCTCTCTAGAGACTCTATTCTTCCTAATGGAAGTAATCATAATTTTAGTCAATTTCTGGCAGTCCTTCACTTCATTTTCCCTCACTGAATTTAACCACCCTCATGGCCCCAGGGAAGTAGGAGGTACCCGGGCCATGGTCAGTAGTTGTACACGCTGTCATCTGTGAGATTGTCCTGTGTGGTTTCCAGACTTAGTCCCTGCTTTCCAGTAGTTTCCATTGAAATACTTATGTTCTTACTAATCCCCAGCTGTATGACTCAAGGTCCTTATGGAGCACCATGCCCTTGTCATGACCACAGAATTCCTTCAGAGGTCTTCATTCTGTCAACTAATTCTGTGCCTTCCATGGGGGCTGTTGTAACCCTAAACCAGTTTGGTTTTGCACAGCCTTAGATTATTTTAGTATATAGTAGTAACAACCATGAAATTGTGTTACTTTCCAAAAATTATGCCACAAATACAGACCTTACTGAAAAAAATACTTAATAGTGAGCAGACCCCAAAATATTTATACTAACTGTTCTGTAAGATTAATGAAGTCCTAGCTCTCTGTTCTTTTGGGTGCTCCAACTACTTCTTTGTATGAAAAGTTTACATGAAGTGTTTACTTGAATGCAACAATAGCCAGAGGCAGCAGAATCCTGTGCCCATAAGTTGGCATCAGGAAAGCAGGAATTTTCTGACTCAATGATTGGACACAGGTTCATTTAAGGGTGAAGTTTTCAGGTGTTATCCTTAAGGAGATAGATTATAAATCTGGGTGGATTTTCTCATTCTGTTCATTGAACAAGTTATCTTGAAGTTCACTAATTTCCACAATGACACCCCATTTTTAACATTTATTATGCCAAGTAGAAAAGCTTCTAATATTGATGGAGACATGAATAGCAGAAAGTGTATGTTCATATTGACTGTCTCTGGAGTGTGAGCTTTCTGATTGGAATGCCAGCTGACTACTCCTGGGATTTTAGTTTGTGATCTGGGTACCTAACCAAACCTTGGGTTACAACTGAAACCAAAATCTATCTAATATTACATTGGTTATGCTGAAAGATTTCAAAATATGTTGTAGACATGCAAAGGCACAGGAAAACTTGAAAGCCTTCCACACAATTCTGCCCAGTGGTTTTGCCTCAGGTCCTCTCTGTTCTTGGCATCCCAAACAGTCCTTTGTCTTGCTGACCTCCTGTCAGAAGTGCAGAGAGCCTCTGCAAGGTTTCATCTCCCAGAGTTTTGGGCAGAACATTTGCACAGGATTTCTTTGCTCTGATCTCTAAGTAGGGAAATCATGCATAGCAGAAAAATAATTTTACAAAATGCAATAGTAAGCATCTGGTACATAGTAGGAGCTCATTTAGGATTATTGTTTGGATGAACGAATGATTGAATAAATGAAAGTGTGATATCAAAAGACCTCATGTTTGTGGATAATAAGACACAGGCAAAGGCATGGCAACCTTATGCGTACTAAAAACATCTAGGTGATTGACAGAATTTGTTTCTGTAGAAATGATCATAGAGAAAACAACACACTGCCAAAATCTGTTGAGACAATTAAGATGAAGGGTCTACAGTGACTGCTTCCCATCTGTTCTTTTGAATATGAAGTCCAGAATCTCTGAGGTATCCTGATGGGGACAGAGAACTGCTATTCTGACAGTGGAGATGGGGAGAAAGCCATTAGAAGGCTTTTGTCCTGAGACTCGGTAAATAGAAAGGCAGAAGTTCTTTGCCAGAAGAAATTTGGAAATATTTACTGAATTTTAACTTTTATGTTGGAGTAAATTTATTCTTTAATTTGATTTTATTCTTATGAAACTATTCTAGGAATAATTTAAATGGTCAAATAATATTAGAATGCTTATAACAACAGAAAGTTTCCTCTCTCTTTTTTTTTTAAAGCATCCTGTTTTTATTTCATTGATGTGATAACTTCTCCCTATGAAGATACTAGAGGGTTTTTTTGTTAGTTTTGACACTTTCTTCTGCTTCTTGTGTTATGAAAGCAGAGGTAATCCACTTTTCCTTTTTCTTTTTTGGCCACTACTTTTATATCAAGGCTTTCGTTACACCCAGTGATCCTTAGTTGTCATATATATATATATATATATATATATATATATATGTGTATATATATATGTGTATATATATATGTATATATATACATATATATACTGTCATATATACATATATATCTCTATCCTGTCATATATACATATATATCTCTATCTAGCTATCTATATAGATATAGATATAGATATAGATAGATAGATATAAAATATATGACATCAGGCTGGAGACCAGGAGAGCTAATGTTCCAGTTCCAATCTGAAGGCAATCTGAGATATATATATATTATATATATATAATATATATAAAATATATATCAGGCATATATATTTATCAGAATATACACACACACACACACACACACACACACACATATATATATATTGCCTTCAGATTGGAACTGGAACTTTGGCTGTCCTGGTCTCCAGCCTGATAGCTCATTCTACAGATTTTAGACTTGCCAGACTCCATAATTGTAAGCCATTTCTTTGTAATAAATCTCTCTCCCCCCATATATATACATATATACAGCATTTATATATACACACATACCCCTATTAATTTTGTTTCTCTTGAGAGCTCTAATTAGTACAGCTTCCTTCCTTACCTTAATTTCACCCTTATTCTCATTCATTCTTCAAATTGCAACACCCAGTTGTCTTCTAAAACTCAAATAGGGTAATTTCACTTCCCTGTTCAAAAGATCTACAGCACCTGCCCTAAAGTCTTGCAAGATTCTAAGCTATCTTTAAAACTTTATCATCAACCCAACTGTTTTCTGAAATGCTGTGGTCTTTCTCCTTCAGTTCTTTTGCATGCATGGTTTCTTTTGGGAATATTCTTCTCCTTCTTTTCCATCTGGAAAATTGATCTTCATCCTTTAAGTCCCAGCCCAAATGTCACTCTTACATGAAGTGTTGCTAATGCCTTTTCCTCTGTCTCCTGAGTTAAGGGCCTTTATCCCCCCCAGCCGCTCAAAGCCTACACCGTAGTACTTACAGAAAGAAATGCAAACAAAATTGATCATATTGCATTGGGATTATTTATTCATGTCCCTCTTTCTCATTAAACTCTGAGATCCTTCAAGGGAACCTAGTACATAGGAGGTATTCCACAAACATTTATGAAACAGACTACGAGAGCTATAGCTGCAATTTCTTCAGCACTTTTTTATTGTAGTTGGAAGATGAATGACAAAATACGAACAGAATTCATTGCAGTTGAATTTAAATTTTAGTTCTGCACATGACAGTTGGCAGAGCAAAAAAGGAAGACTGCTTTTATATTTTCTAGTACAATTATTCCCCCTTGCCACTCCCAAGGGAGGAGTGCCCCCATTAGGTCCTGCCATCTTGTTCTCTTGCTCCTGATTTAATGTTCTAACTGTTTTAATGTTTTAAGAGTTTCTATTGTATGGATGCCTCAATCTCTTTTGGAAATTGATACTTTATAAATAATAAATAGCCTAAGCCAGCTTATTGCTTCTTTTCCCAAGAGGCTTTACTTGTAAAACACTAGTTACCTTCTCTTTTTTGAGACTTTAAATATTGTTTAAAAAATAAAAGGCCAGGCCGGGCGCAGTGGCTCACACCTGTAGTCCCAGCACTTTGGAAGGCCGAGGCGGCGGATCACCTGCGGTCAGGAGTTCAAGATCACTCTGGCCAACATGGTGAAAAGCCGTCTCTACTAAAAATACAAAAATTAGCTGGGCTTGGTGGCGGGTGTCTTTAATCCCAGCTACTCGGGAGGCTGAGGCAGGAGAATCACTTGAACCCGGGAGGCAGAGGTTGTAGTGAGCCGAGATCACGCCACTGCACTCCAGCCTGGGTGACAAAGCGAGACTCCATCTCAAATAAATAAATAAATAATAAAATAAAATAAAATAAAAGGTCAGAAAAATATGCTTAAGGGGAGAATGACTACAAACTACCACCTTCTTCTGATTTTCTCAGATCCCACCTTTCTCCCCATGATGGAGATTCATTGTAGGGTGGACTCCAGAAGTTAGACGAAGTCACATCAGGCAGGCTCTTTCTTGAATTTATTCCTCACTCGACACCAGGCTTTCATAGTGAGAACCAAATTGATCTCCGGCTTCTGAGCTCTGAAGAAATTGATGCCTTTCCACCCCACAGCCCTGGGCAATGGATCTCTCCCTGCTGTCCAGATCATCACTGCAGCAGCTGTGTGGGATAGGGACTTCCGGAGCTCTGCTTCATGTTTTTTCTCAGACTCCGATTTCCAACAGTCAGGCTGAGTTTTCTTCAGTCTCATGAGAAGTTTACACTTCACAAAGTCTCTTGCTGCTTCTTTTACTTCCCAGATATTAGTGATTTTTGGTGTCAGTTGTCTTTTCTTCAAATTCAATTTAAAGTTTCAGTCCTTTGGTAGTCGGTTCTTAAGGCAACAGCTGTGCAAACGAAGCCTTTTCTTTGTTAGGGCCAGTGTTTGCAATAGAGAGGGAGAAGCTGTCAACTACTTTATTAAGGCAGATTCTTAATAAAGTAGTCCGTTTATTTTAGGGAGCCATTCAATCTCTTTGTATGTTTGATTTTTTTTTTCTTTTAAAGTTCTCAGGTTATTGGATTCAGTGAGCTTTAAAATTATTTGTTAATCCCAACATGTACCTCCTAATCTTTTCAAAAGGTTTGTTATGAGATAGGTCACCTGAGAAACCAGGAACAAATGCAAACTATGGCAGGGCACCACCATAGAATTCTTTTATGTAGCTTTGCTGGTAGGTATGCTGGATAAAGCTTTTCTCTTAAAACAAGACTGAATGGAAGCAGTACAAACTACCTAACAAAGCAAAATAGCAGCAACAAAAAAGACTTCTTTTTATAGTTTCCAGAAAAAAAAATTGCCAAAGCTTCTGAGAGAATATTGGAGTCTATTATTTTGCATCTGTTGTGGTCAAAGTTGATAGCAACCAGTTTCTCCCCAATTCAAGTTGTACAATATCTCTATTCAGGATCATCCTGAGAAACAATAAAAAGCAGCCTCATGGCTGGGTGAATAATAATCAAAGGGAACTTGACATTTAGTATGCTTTTGGTTAATTATTGCTCTAAGATGAAACGTGAAGTTAAAGTTTTGGTTCAAATTTATTTCTTCAGCCTGGGCAAGAGTAGTGATACCCTATCTCTACAAAAAATAATTTTAAAAAAATTAGCTGGGTGTAGCGGTGCGCACCTGTAATCTCAGCTACTTGAGAGGCTGAGGTCAGAGGATCACTTGAGCCCAGGAGTTTGGGGTTACCGTGAGCTGTGGTCACACTACTGCACTCCAGTCTGCAGGAAGAGTAGGTTTGGTTTCTAAAAAAAACATTTTCAGTCAGGCTCTGCTGGTATTTCACAAACTGTTTCTTTTGGTATTAGTTTTTTCTGTGAACTGAAATTTAAGTCCTTATTTAGAGAAAGCAAAGCAATTAACTTAATGCAACACCCTGTAAGTGGTACTTTTATTGGATATAAGTAAAGTTGGTAAATAGTTTCATGTTCCTTTTATTGTTATGTAATTTAGTGCTGAGAGAAAAAAATTGCTTTGGTCAGAACTCTGTAAATCTTTTCTTTCTCCTGCTCAAAGGGAGATTCAATAGGTGGAGTAACAAAAGCCACGCAGATGGCCTCATGTGGAGGCCAAGCAGAATCAAGATCACCGTTGCAGAAATAACACAACAAAACAATGAAGGTGGTAGTGATGAGGGACGGGATAGTCCGTGTTAAAAAGTAAACTGGGAAACAATAACGTTTTATAGAGTTTATTTGAGCAAGCAGTGATTCATGAACTGGGCAGCTCCAAACCAGAAGTGGTTCAGAAACTCCACTGAGGGAATGCAAAGGAGAGGCTTTTATCTGAGACGCCGAAGTAAAGCAAATAAAATATCCAGTTGCCTTACAGTAATCCCCCCTTATCCTTGGAGGATACGTTCCAAGACTCCCAGTAGATGTCTGAAACCATGGATAGTACTAAAACCAATATATACTCTGTTTTTTCCTATATATACATACCTACAATAAAGTTCAATTTATAAATTAGGCACAACAAGAGATTAGCAACAACAATAAGATACAACAATTATAACAATATACTGTAATAAAAATTATGTGAGTGTGGTTTGTCTCTCAAAATATCTTATTGTGCTCTACTCATCTATTTTTGGACTGTGAAACTGAAATTGTTGAAAGCAAAGCTGAGGATAAAGGGGAATACTATATTTGATTTATCCTTTTGGGAAATTTCTAGTTACATAATTTTAAGTTTGTTGGCTGTTTCTGATTGGTTGAGCTTACATTCTCTTTTTCTTTAATATAGGCATTTAAAAGAAATAGTTCAAGTTAAGTTTTGCTTATGTTTGCAAATCAAGCAAGGCTTAGCTCACTTATGAGGCCTATCTGGCTTTGTCTGCTCAGGGATTTTTTCAGTCTGTCCATTTTAATTTACTTTAACATCTGTAAGGTCAAGGTAAGGATTCAGCTGTTTTCTGGCCAGGTATTAGGCTCTTTTCTATTCTAGTCTTCCAAAAAAGGAGAGAGAAGGAACGTTTATTTATATATACAATGAAAATTTTATGCATATTATAAAATATTTGCTACTTTTCCTTAGAATCAGACCAGTGTCATCAGATAGAATAAACTTTCCCTTTTACTCATGAGAAATGAAATAATTCTTACCATCGAATGGGTATCTAGCATGTGCTTGGTACACAGATAGGTACAATGTATATATTACCTGATTTAAACTCCATAATTTATATTAATTTCATTTTATAAAAAAGAAAATGATCTCAGTGAAATTATAAAACTTGCCTAATGTGGTGCAGCTATTTAAAAGTGTTCACATCCCCTCAACATACACTGTAGATTGAAACGCTCTTTTATATGAACTTAATGTAGCAATAAATCTTGTATTTCCTTCACTTGAGAGCCAGTTGTTGAAGAGAATAAGCATTTTAAACTAAGGGATACACGTAATCCTTGTAGATTCCAAAGGAAAAACAAATTGTTTTTTCTCTCTTCTTTACACTCAACATATAGAATACTTCTGTGACCAGATGTGTTGCAGTTCCCCCCACTGCCCACAAGCAATTCTTCTGAGGAAACCAGTTGAATGTCCTATCATCCAGTTCAATTCTGACACTATCTACCTGGACATAGCATCAGAGCCTGTAGGATAAGGGCATAATCTCACAAGATCACATGTCCCCACTTCAGATGCCAATCACAAGTCTCAGGATGTGACCCGTGCTTCTGACTGACCTGCCATAAATCTGGGTTCTCAAGACTCCTCTTTTTGGATTCAGTGATTTGTAGGATGGCTCACAGAGCTCAGAGAAACACTTCACTATGTTGACTGGTTTATTATGATATTACAGAAGATACAGATGGATAGCCAGATGAAGATATGGATAGGGCAAGGCATGGGGAAGCAAGGACTTCCAGAGGGTGCCCAGTCTGGGCTTGCCACCCTCCCGGCACCTCCACATGTTCAGCAACCTGGAAGCTCATCAAATCTTGTTCAAGAGTTTTTATAGAACTTGAGCTCCCCGGCTTCCACCTCCATTTCCCAGAGGTTGGGAGATGGGGCTGGAAGTTCCAGTCCTCTAGTCACTTGGTCTTTCTGGTGACCAGCCCCTCCCTTCCTGAGGTTATTTAGGGGAACCACCTTAAGTGATCTCATTAGCATAAACTCAAATCTGATCAAAAAGGGCTCATTATTGTAACACATCTCCTATCACTTAGGAAATTCCACAGTTTTTAAGTGCTCCGTGACAGGAACAAGGGACAAAGACCAAAATATATGTTATATTATACTACTCAGGCCCAACATTCTCTCAATTTAATCATTATTTATCGAGTGTCTACTATGTTCTGCTCTGTGAAAACAGGTGCTGAGGATATAGCAGTTAATAATAACTAATAAACAGTGCAGTTTTGTCACATAGTCCTGAAAAATTATTGTATTATGCACAATGCAATGACATTTGACTTTATGAACTTACTTTCTGAACAAAATAAACAAAGGGTCTTCAAATTGTTATCTACCCAGTTGCATTTCACATTACATTCCAAATCCAGAATGCATAAGAATCATAACATCTAAGAATGACATTGGTATATACTTAACTCAGATTCTGTGTACATTTCCATAAGATTTCTTCTTTTGGCATTTAGTAGTAGACCATCAAAGTAAAAATATGGAAAGTTTATGTAAAAAAATAAAAAGCATTATTAAGGAGAAAACATTTTCCTTTCACCTTTTACATTTGGTTCTTGGGGGCCTACAAATAACAGTGGCAAAAGCCAGATTAACAAGAGAAAAAATATTTAATTCTGTAAGATAGTTCACAAAGAAATGTGGCTCTGTGGCCAGGGGTGGTGGCTCACGCCTGTAATCCCAGCACTTTGAGAGGCTGAGGTGGGTGGATCACCTGAGGTCATGAGTTTGAGACCAGCCTGGACAACATAGTGAAACCCCCTCTCTACTAAAAACTACAAAAATTAGCCGGGCATGGTGGTGCACACCTGTAGTCCCAGCTACTTGGGAGGCTGAGGCAGGAGAATTGCTTGAACCTGGGAGGCGGAGGTTGCAGTGAGTGGAGATTGTGCCGCTGCACTCCAGTCTGGGCAGCAGAGAGACTCCAACTCAAAAAAAAAAAAAAAAAAAAAGAAAGAAATATGACTCTGTGAGATGGTTAGAATTTGGGGCTTATATACTATCTTAACAAGGAATGAGGAGGGGAAGAGGGGCACTTCTGGAAGAACAAATGACTTTTAGGAGTTATAAATGGGTCCTTAGGAGACTAGATTGGGGATATGGTAGTTTTAGGACAACGTCTGTTTGGGTGATTTCATATTCAGGTGCTGTCTTCTCATCTTTGTGTAGTCTTTGGTGATGAGTCTTCCCTGGCTGTGAAACTTCTAGTCGGGGGGTGGGGAGCATTTATGACAGTTGGGGAGGCTTTGCTTTTAGGAAGTTAAAGGGAATTCAGAAAAAGCCTCTTCCTGCAGCTGTTGATTCTTAAATGTCTTTAGCTTAAAATAATCCTTATGTCACTGTAGTATATTCTGGACCCCTTCAGCATATATATTAGTCACCTTAATAAACACTGCTCTTAGTAAAGGATCTACAAAAGTGTCTAAGTACTTATTTATTAGCGAATTCAGTCTAATGATAGGTAAATTTTTATTTATTTTGTAATGATAGGTCAGATTTTAAGTCCGCATGGGAAAGAAAACTTTTTAATGAATTTATTACAGCTTCGCTAGTGCCCTTTTCCTTTGTTGGTACCACAGTACAAAAAAGATGACCTTTTCTAGCGATGTTTTGCATCAGCAAGAAACATCAAATCTTTTGGGAGTGAGATTGTTTTTAACATGTAAAAGATTTTGGATTATTGCAGAGAATGCAAGGACTGAAGCAGAGAGAAGTTCTTAATTGATAATATACCCAGTGGGGAGCATATCCTTTCAAGTATAACACTTCAGAAGCTATTGGCAGGGGGCAGGGGTGGGAGTTTGGGAGAGGAAAGAATGCTTTTTAATCTTTGAGTACTTAGTTGAAAAATGATGTCATATATTTGGTTGTATTGAAGCCGTTCTCACAGGGTTAACAAGAATTCTGGACAGAAATATAGTTATATTAAACATTAACCAGGTTGCACTTGACCCACTTCCTTGTAACCAAAAGTTGTGTTGCACTAGACACTGACTGTTTGCATTCCTGTGGTTCCTATAGACAGGATTTCTGACATTAGAATCAGAAGGCTTTTACTTAACATAGATAGAATTTGTGATGTTAGAATCATAAGGATTTTGTTTAAGAATTGCATACAATGTTTTTTAGATCCCAAATTCCAGGGAAAAAGCTCACACCGACCAATTTGAAGACCCCCACAGAGGAAGGGAAATAACATGAGAATACAGTTTGTATGCAGTCCTCCCTGTCTAGGACTTCCATCTGCTATCTTTGACCAATCAGCAATCTCTACACTTCAGCCCACTCCAAAATCCTTAACAACCTTAGCCCCAGACTCCTAGGGGAGACGGAATAGAGGTTTCCTCCCATCTTCTCGATCTGCAGCTCTATGATCTGCTGTAACCCGGTGTCTCAGGGCATTGACTTGCCATGCATATTGGACAATGGACCTATTACGGTTCCAGTATGTCTCATATGTCTTCTTGGACCTGTTTTTTAAATGTTTTTAAAATGAGACAATGTACAATACAAATTTGGAATAATTTTACAACATATTAAAGTCAGATAAGAAACAGGCAAGATACACGGAATTAAAACTTACCATAAAGGTTCATTTTTTTTTTTTTTTTGCTAGAATAGGGAATTTCTCCAAAATGTATTTGAAAATCATTAAGAACTCAACCGAGACAGTGACTTCAATGATCCAGTGAATCAAAGAGGCCACAGTGATTAGTTTTAACTAATTCTTTGTTTAGATCAAATTGAACAAACAGCCTTCCTATGCAGTTTTGATATTGGATTTTTTTTTCACTGTAGGAATGCAGAGTAATTGATATCTCATATTTAAGTTATAAGAACTGCTTGAGAAATTTGAATATTGAAGGAAAGACCTTTGGAATTTGAAGAGCTATGCCACTAACAGCAGACATACATATAGTTGTTCATTTAGCAAAGTACACCACGTGGAGGCAACATTTGGGAGGAATTTTGATGGGTGCATTACAAAGTCTGACTAAAAGCAATACATGTTTGGTGGTGATGTTAGTTCTTTTAATCACTCCTGATGGACCATCCATATCTTCCTATGACCACATGTCCGATGCAGAGGAGAAAAGATTATTTTCCTCACCCACTGCTAGGTTCATTGCTGAGACCCCTATAACAAAAGACAGACTAACAAGTGGAAGGCATGCAAATGTAAAATTTATGTGATATGGGCACTTTCAGAAATGAATGATAACTCGAAGAAACAGAAAAAAACTGTGTATTTTTATGGACAATCATGCAGAAGTATGATTGGAAGATAAAAGGATATGATCTAAAGGTGATAAACTGCAGGAACAAGCAAGGCCTGTTTTTCAGTTTCTTCTTGATATTTCTGTGCCTTTGAGGACAAGGATGTTTCTCTCTTTGGGGTATAGGGAGGACCCCTCTAGAATGAAGGTCTTATAACCTACTTTAGGGAAAGACCAGAGAATTTCTGCTTCAGTGAAGAAGGAGCGAGAGGAAGGTGAGAATGACCTTCCTGCTTCTGCTTTGTCTTCAAATGCCAAGGTGTCACATTTTTTGGTAGCATGTCTCTAACCCTCTCATGGATAAGGAAGGCTATTACTGATTTAAAGACCATTTGAATCAAATTGTAGGACATTCTGCCATTTAGTAACTTTTTAAGAGCCCCAGTAATACCACAAGCAAATACATACATTAACATATATTACTTAATCAATAATACATACATACCATCCATCCTACTATTTACTTTGAGTTCCAATGCTACCTAAAATGAAAAGTTTTTAATGCATTTTAGGAGCCGAAACAGAATTCTGTTTCCTGTGTGACACAGAAAAATAAGAGCAAAATTGAGCTTTTGATGCTTCAGGCAATCACAGATTAATGAGAATGTGAGTTCTTGGCAATAGGAAGGAGCTCTGCATTTAATATTATCTCTCATATTTGAAGATGATGCTTGACAGCTTGACCATGATGCCAAATAAAAAAGAAAGTTTCCTGTTTGCAGAGACTATTTGTGTTCATTAGGGTACTAGCTAAGTGGCTATAACTTGAAGACCTCAAATAAAGAGGTATAAACTAGAAAAATGTTTATTTTTCTCTTACTTAATAGTCCAGAGGTAGGTGAGCTGTCCAGGGCAAGTAGACAGCTCTTTTCCTGTCATCCAGGGACCCAGGGACCCAGGCTTCTCCCATCTTTAGGTTGTATCATCCTTTAGGATGTCTCATGGCCACTGTGTTTAAGTTCAAACCACTAGAAGGGGAAAGAAGGACAGGGCAAGCAGATTCCTTTTAAGGTTATGACAGTGTTGAACTTTACCTGAGCCCTGTGACCCTGAAAAACAGCTATGATTAAAGAAATCCTGCCACCCACTGTGTTCTGGGAAACAGCAGCTTACTTAACCATGACTTTGTTAAGAATCAAGGATGCCCGATATGGTTTGGATTTGTGTCCCTGCCCAAGTCTCATGTTGAATTGTAATCCTCAGTGTTGAAGTAGGGGCCTGGTGGGAGGTGATTAGATCCTGGGGGTGGATTTCCCTCTTGTTGTTATTGGGATAGTGAATTCTCACAAGATCTGGTTGTTTAAAAATGCGTAGCACCTCCCCCTTCTCTCTCTTCCTCCTGCTTCAGCCATGTAAGATGTGCCTGCTTCCCCTTCACCTTCTGCCATGATTGTAAGTTTCCTGAGGCCTCCCAGCCATGCTTCTTGTAAAGCCTGCAAAAACTGCGAGCCAATTATGCCTCTTTTCTTTATAAAGTACCCAGTTTCAGGTTATTTCTTTATAGCAGTATGAGAACAGACTAATACAATGCCCCTCTTGTTTTCCTATGACAAGGCCAGACACAGACTTTCCAAATTCCTATTCTTTGCCTTTGAAATTATCAGCTGGACTGTTTTCTCACCACCGATCAGTGGAAACAAAATGCTTACTAACCAAACCTTTGTTAAGATTTTCTCCTTCCTCTAGTCCCCTGAACTCTTGCCTGCTTTAAGCCTGAGTCAGCCATACAACCCTTCCTTAAGGATCTCTGCCAAAAAAATAGACTGGTCTCAGGGTAAAACATTCCTGGATGTACTATCTGATCCTTCCATACTTTCATCCCACTTCTCTACATCTACATCTTTCTGGTCTTGTTTACTTCTCTTTAGACAAGAAAAATACTTTTTGCCTAAAGCTTGCAGATCTTATAGTCAAATGTTCTCCTTTGTGCAATAGTCCCTCTCTTACTCTTTGCAAAAGTCCTTTTGAATAAAGTCCAGATTTGTTTTTAACTTGACAGATATAAACCAGAAGTTCCATTGGTTGGAGCCTAGCTACAAAGGGACCTGGGAAGAACACTGTCTAGCTGGACAGCTAAATCCAGCTAAAACTCAAGAGTTCTATTATTAAACAAAAGAATCAGGTAATATATATTAGAAGACAATTGCCAGTATCTGCCACTCTCTTCTCACAGTAAGATACTGTTTGTAGTTCTACATTTCTTCTCTCAGACTGGTACTTTTGGACAAAATAGGTAACTCAGAATCTGGTTGTCCCTTGTCACTTTTGTCTTCCTGTCAGTTTCCTGGCACTTGACTACTCTGCCATGTTTCTGAAAATGTGTCAAAATGGTCTTTCTTCCAAGTAAAACGCTTAGGGCTTCTCAAATTCAGCTTAGGACTTAGAGCTTCTAAAGTTCTGTTTAAAACCTAATCAAACTTTGGAAAATGTGGGGTTTTTTTGGTGTGGAAACAGCTGGGCTTTGTCCTTACTGTATATAATTATGGAGGCTGAGCAATCCTACCAGGCAACCCTGGGTTTTAGAGATGGATGGCTCTGGTATCAAATCCTGGCTCTGCCAGTTACTAGCTGAAGAGCCTTAAGTGTGGTATATAACCTCATGAAGGTTTGTTTTCTTCTCTATAAGAGTACTAAAATCTATATTGTAGACTTATTGCAAGAATTAGAGATAAAATTTAAAAAATGTCCGGTATAATGCCTGGCCTTGGCATATGCTAAAAAAATGGCAGATGCTACTTTAACTATTTGATACAACTTTTCTTTGGAATTCTTCCATTACATATCTTCCAGGTGCCTCATCATTTTGCATTGCTCTCCCTCGTCCGATTCTACACCCACATTTCATATTTCTAGATGTCATACTTTGCAGTCCTCAACATTTTTGCTTGTCCTCTTCTCTGCTATCAAAATTACCTAATTTGGGTTTAATTCTTTCAAGGTTCTAATTTCTCATTTTAGATATACAATTTCTTCTAAAAAAGTAATCCTGCCAGGCTGGGCAACATGGCAAGATCTCATCTCTACAAAACTAAATAAATTAGCTTTGTGTTGTGGCATGCACCTGTAATCCCAGCTACTTGGAAGGCTGAGGCAGAAGGATCCTTTGAATTCAGGATGTTGAGGCTGCAGTGAATCATATTCACACCACTGCATTCTAGCTTGGGCAACAGAGTGAGACCCTGTCTCTAAAACAAACAAACAAACAAAAAATTCAATTCTGGTATTCTGGAACTACAACAAATAGGAAGGATGAGTTAGATCTTTGGTTGTTTTTGAATTGCATCATGCTGGGCTTCTGGCCATCAGAATTACCCAGTGATATTTTCTAAAGAATCCATTTATTATCTATTTTCTGCACATATTAGGAGCAGTAGAATTTTATTGCTCCCACTTATTGAGAAAATTCCCACAAAGATGTTTAAGTGGTCAAAATTCATTGCATATCTTGGTAGCATGCATTTTGATGGAATATGCACAAAGTAGTGATTGATACTAGTTGCAGAATCCACTCCCCAAAAGGGAGAAAAATGGAATCACTCATATTCTTTCACAGTGCTGAGATAGTATCTGTGAGTGAATGCACAAGATTCTTATTTCAGGTATATATGGCTTTAAATTTATATCTACAAGTCATATGGTGGACTTCCTTATGTGTTCATTTGGTATAGATTATTAGAAGTTTTAAAGTCCCGTCACTGAACTTGTTTTTCTAAGAATAACCCTTAATATTTGAGTTCTTGCCAAATTCAGTCTTAATCATTATGCAACAAAATATTCTATGTCATCTGTTGGTGTGTTTACAAAGGAATGAGCATAAGCACATATGTATTTACGACCAAAAAATTAATCTTAAAAAAAAATCACTCTAAGTTATGGGGAATTCTGGAAGCTTCTGAGTAAGCCAAAAGACAAGTTTCATATAAGGAGGTTCAGTAATTTTTGTTGCATTTGATGAGAATAAAACAAGACTTCACATATTACTAGCAGCTCAACTTGGTGCTAAGACTAAAGTTTCCCTGATGATGAAGCATTTTTGCCTTTCCCCAAGTCTTAGTGCAGGATTTGAGGAATAGGGATATAAATAAGACAATGTGTTGAGTAAGTTTCTGAGATGGAGGAGAAGGTTGCAAGAGAATAACTGAATGGTTATCAGACAATATTTGATGTCAATGTCTAAAAATTATTCCTCTGCCACATTCCCTTTTGGAGAGCCTACAGGCTAACTGGTGATAGTTCCAGGAGTGAATACATTCAGGAGTAAGTCTATTTCAAACACAAAAAATACTCCTTTCCTCCAGTCAATATCTTAATATCTTGAAGAAATTAATTTTTTTTTTTTTGAGACAGGGTCTCACTTTGTCACCCAGGCTGGAATGCAGTGGTGTGATCTTGGCTCACTGCAGCCTCAACCTCCTGTGCTCCAATGCTCCTTTTGCCTCAGCCCCCAAAGTAGCTGGGACTACAGGCTCACGCCACTATGCCCAGCTAATTCTGTGTATTTTTTGTAGAGGTGGGGTTTCGCTATGATGGCCAGGCTGGTCTCGAACTTCTGAGCTCAAGTGATCTGCCTACCTTAGTCTCCCAAAGTGCTGAGATTACATGTGGGAGTCATGGTGCCTGGCTGAGATTCGATTTTTAAAATCTTTATAATATGCTTGAAATTATTCCTTCTCTCCATCACCCTTGCCACTAAGTCCAAGTCACCATCATCTCTGGCTTGGATTATTGCAATGGGTTCTTAACTTGTCTATCCACTTTTGTATTTTTTCAAATTATCACAAGGTAGCCAGAGTCATTTCCTAAAAACAGAAATCAAATCATGACACTCTTCTCATTAAAACCTCTCAATGGTTTCTCACTGAAGTTAGAGGAAAATCCAAACTTCGTCCCATGTCCTACAAGACTGAATATTCTGGCTTCTGAAGGTCTTTCAGCCTTGGCAGCTTTTCTTACTGAGCATTGCTCCAGACCCTTGGGTCCTTCGTCATTGTCAGTTTGCTGAGTGCTTTCCTGCTCCGCCTCTGCTCTCTGCTCTCTCCCAGTCTTCACAGGGCATTTTCCTCATTGCAGTTTAAACATGAGCTCCTCAAGGAGGCCTTTTCTGATTACCCCATTTAAGTAGGCTCTCCTTACTCTGGTGTTCTCAATCATAGCACCCTGTCTCCTTCGTAGCTTTTATCATTATTTGTAATTACATACTGATTTATTTGTTTATCATATGTCTCCCCTACAAATGTGTAAGCTCCCTAAAATGCAACGGCCATATGTAACTTATTCACCACTCATTATTCAACCCTTAGAACATGCCAAGAACATAGTAGGTGCTCAATAAGTAGTTGTTGAATGAATGGAATGAACAATAATTACACAAACAAATAGCTATTGGACCTTTATTATGTGTTGG
Source organism: Pan troglodytes (assembly GCF_028858775.2). Lineage (NCBI taxonomy): Eukaryota > Metazoa > Chordata > Mammalia > Primates > Hominidae > Pan > Pan troglodytes. Next base: position 26,152,472 of record NC_072408.2, on the reverse strand, counting down.
GCACTTGGCCTACCATAATAATAATGTTTTACCTTTATGAGAAGCCTGTGAAAGAGATACTGACATCTCTGGTTTACTGATGAAGAATTGGAGGATTAGAGAATTTAAATAACTTGTCCAAAGTTTCACAGCTAATAGGTGACAGAGATAGGACTCAAACTTAGTTCAAGCTTAAGATTCATGCTACTGTATTAACTACTACTGTCTACCATTTATTTTGCAAATATTTATTGAGGATATAAAGTGAATAAAAGTACTGGGAAATAAGGAGCAGCAGTAGTGATAGTTGTATGCTAACTGACATTTGAAATACACTTATAGATGAAATTACCAGATGATATTTGCAAAGCATCAAGCACAGCACTATAGTGTACTATACAGAGGGATTGCAGAGTCAAGACATAATTGAGAGCGCCCAGTGACTGATAGAAGGTCCTGCCACGAAGAGTTGTGGATGTGGTTTGGAGACATCTCTGGCTGAGCCTGATCTGCTGCTAGAGAGGAGACAATGGTGCATCTTAACAAATGACAATGCTGCTTCTGGTGTGATAGCAGCAGACTCAAATCAGGTTTTCAATCTACTTTTAAGGAAACAAATGGTAATGTATACCTTATAAATGCTTGCAGCCTTTGTGGATAAAATGTCCTTTCAAGCCATTTGGAAATGTTCCACAGATCTGTGTTGTTATGGTGATGCAATGGAGCAGATGTAGAATAAGATTTGTAAAGAGAAAACAAAATCCAACTCTTAAGGCTTACAGTCTGTCCTAGCCTAATTTATTTCTCTTTGAAAACATGGGGAGGTTCTTGGGGAATTAGAAAATGTGAAAACATTGAGAAGTTGCTCTAGCCTTTAGAAAGCCACGGGGCAGACTATACTAATACACCATCAAATTAAATCATGAAGTTCCCTTCTAAATTTATCAGTATTAAAGAGGCAGCTTCAGAGTTTCTCTAAGAAAGAGCCACATACTAATTAAACAGCAGAAAGTTTTGCTTGAGCAAAAGGTTAAGATGCTTAAATATATACTTTTCCATGTATCTCTAAAAATCTCGGATAAAATAATTATTGTTTGTGTCAATCATTTACTTGCTCTTAAATTCCTTTTATTATATTTAGGTTGAGAAATGCTTCATACGAAAGCACATTTCAATGAAGTTTATTTTAACACCTCCATTTAGGTGTTTATTTGTAAATAGAAATAGGACATTTCAGACACTGATTGGACTGATTAATGGCGCTCATCAGGAAGAACCAAGGGATCATAATTAAACACCCAAAGTACATGGTCTGATGGTTTTGTGTTGTATAAATTATGCATGAGTTTGGCATTTATATTTCATGGAAAAATTACAGTGCTGTTTCCTTAATGCATTGTCTACATAAAGAATATTATATGTGTGTGAATATGAATATGAATCTACAATCCCTGATGTACTTTTTTTTAATAATCAAAAATTTCAAGCAAAGATTCAATAGTTTCAGCTTAATGATGCAGGAGGTTCCACTTCTCTCTACTGGATGCTCTACACTATTCACCCTTTCAGAATAGCCAACTATTTAACATAGGAATGAATCTAGACACTGTTACCTTTACAGGCAATTGCTCCTGGAGTTGTGGATTTCACAGAATATAAAGAGACAGCCAAAGTCAGGTGAAAATAGCCACTTTTGGAGCGCAATAGAGTAGCTACCTTTTTATTTTTCTAGATACGAATGTGGAAAATAAAACCAACTGTTATTACTGTTATTTCATGTAAGGACATAACTATAAAATTCAAAATGGAATATATTTCCCTTTATTAAGAACTCTCTACGTTGTGCTTATTTTTCTTATCTCACCTCCAAACTCTAAAACTTATTATTCATAGCATGACACCAACCTGTGGGCCAACCTTTGGAAATGATTGCTTCACGGGTCATTAGCCTTTACTTCCTAGGTGATATTTACATATCATTGGCAATTGGTAACACCAGGGTCATATCACTTTTATGCCCAGTCTCTTAGGACAAAGGCTCTAGGTTAGCTATTAAAAACATGAGACCTGTCTCAAGGTCTCCTTTATATGACTCTCTACTTGCTAACCAGACCCAAGCCACAGTGGCCTTCTTTCAGCTCCTTGAATGTGTAAGACCTCCATGCTTCAGAGTCTCAGATACTGTTCCTTCTGTCCATACCATTCTTTCCAGCATTCTTCTCCTGGTGAATACCTCCTTATTCTTTAGGACTCAGTTTAAATGTTTTCATAGTGACCATCCCAGACAACCCATTTCAAATAGGTTTCCCAGTTAGGCCTTCTAACAAAACCTGTAGCTTCGCTCTGTTAAACTTACAATTAGTAGACTTTAAGAGCCCCGAAAGCATAGTGCTGGATAGGCTTGTCTTCGTATTCCCACCACCTACCATATGCTTGTCACGTAGCTGATGCTCCATAAACATTTGATGAATGATTAATAATTAATTATAACAAATTGATAATAACAATTGCTATTACCATTTATTGAATGCAGACTTTATTTCAGGTACTTTATATGGAATCATTGTTTTTAATCTTCACAATAAGTCTCATAGGGAGTTCTTTCTATGTTTATTGTATGAATGAAGAAACTGTAGTTCACAGGTTGGGATTTTTGTCCATGGTTGCCCGGACAGTAAGTGACAGTGCTAGAGGTTTTGTTTGTTTTTTTTCCAAGGAGTATTTGGCTGGGCATGGTGGCTCACACCTGTAATCCCAGCACTTTGGGAGGCTGAGGTGGGTGAATTGCTTTTGAGCTCAGGAGTTTGAGACCAGTCTGGGCAACATGGCAAAACCCCATCTCTACAAAAATACAAAAATTACCCGGGCGTGGTGGTGCATGCCTGTAGTCCCAATTACTCAGGAGGCTGAGGCAGGAGGGTCACCTGAGCCTAGGAGGTCAAGGGTGCAGTGAGTGTTGATGGTGCCACTGTGCTCCAGCTTGGGCTACAAACTGAGATCTTGTCTTCAAAACAAAACAAAACAAAACAAAAGTATTATTTGTGTAAATTTAAGGGGTACAGTACAAGTGTAGTTTTGTTGCACCGATATATTGTGTAGTGGTAAAATCTGGGCTTTTAGTGTAATCATCACCTGAATAAAGTACATTGTACCCATTAAGTAATTTCCTATCCGTCACTCCCCTCCCTCCCTCCCAAATGGAGTCTTCAATGTCTATTATTCCAAACTCTATGTCCATGTGTATATATTGTATGAGAGCTAGAGTTTTAACCTAACTATGTCTTGTTTCAGAGTTGATGATCTTGGCTCTATCATGCTAAGGTATTTTTTTACTGAAGAACAAGGAATTATTAATACACAAAGATAATTTCTTATTTTCTAGCTAATTATTATAAAAAGCATCTATTGATTGTTTTGGTTCTCCATTGCTATATTAAAAAATAACCAATTAGTGTCTTAAAATAGCAAGAGTAATGTATTTTTTTTTTTTTTTAAATCTGCAATTTGAAGGGGGCTTGATGGGATAGTTCATTTCCGCCTCACATGGTATCCGTCCTGGAAGCTTGATTGTGTCTAAGGATCTAGTTCCTAGAAGGCTCACTCATATGGCTAAAGTTGGTGCTTGCCAGGACTAAGCTGGGCTGTCAGGCAGGGTCTTGATGGCCCTCAAGGTGGCCTCTCCACGTGGCTAGGGTGGGCTTTTCACAACATGGTCTCTGGTTTTCAAGAGGGAATGTTTCAAGAACAAGCATTCTAAAAGGACAAGCCCGGATGTGCAAGTCTCTATTTTCATTATGCCAACGAAAATACCGTTGGCCAAAGCCAACCAAATGGTCAATCCCAAAGTCAAGGTCGGAAGGGACTACCCAGGAAGGTATGGTTCACTTGGAGCAAGAAGTACCAAAGGAACAATCTGCCACATTGCTCGTCAAAGCAGAATGGTAGAAACAAAGCTCTTTTGGTCTCACTTGTTTTTAGTATTTTTAGTCTTTGTTTATTAAAATATGAAGTGATAGCTGACTCACAGGTGGTCACTTCCCCAATTAATATTCTTTTGAGAAAAAACACAACTGAAACTGGAGAGTTTCTTTATCCTGCTTGCAGGACATGCGACAGGGGTGTGGCTTGCTTCTTCCATCGCCTACTGCGCAAACCCCTAGGGGTAGCATGCAGACAGGCAGGTGCAGAGGCCGTGAGCTTTTGGGCTCCAGCCCCACGGCAGCATCTAGGGGTGGGTGTTTGAGACTCCTGAAGCTCAAGAGGGCCTGTGCTTTTTCAGCTTTGTCTGCTGCAGACGGCTTGGGTTAATCACCTCTGTAGACCCTCTGCCTTATGGCAAGTGCAGAGGGCCAGTGTGACAGCTTTCTGTATTCTGAGTGCTTGCCCAGTGTACCCGAAGAATTGGAACACATGTGGGCTTAAAGGATGAGAGCAAGATTTTATTGAATGGTAGAGGTGGCTCTTAGCAAGACGGAAGGGGACCCGGAAGTGGGGGTATGGAGTGGGAAAGTGATCTTCCCCTGGAGTCCCGCTGTTCTGGCGGACATTGAGACGCCTCCTCCCTCCTTCGCTGCTGGGCCTCCCTGCCACTCTCCACCGCTCTCTGCCGCTCTGTTCCTCTGCTCCTCTGGTCATACTGAATAGGAATGGGCCCCTAATCTAATATGACTGGTTTCTTTGTGAAAAGGAGAAATTTGAACACAGATATGCATACAGGAAGAACACCATGTGAAGAAGAAGACAGGGATCATGGTGATGCAGCAGAAGCCACAGAATGCCAGGTTGCCAGCATGCCACCAGAAACTAGGAGAGCAGCATGGAGCAAAGTTCCCCTCACAATCCTCTGAAGAAACCAACCCTGCTGACTCTTTGATCTTCAGAGCTGTGAGACAATAACGTTCTCTTATCTGAGCCACCCAGTTTCTGGTACTTTGTTACAGCAGCCTGAGTAAACTAATGCAAGCACTAACGACTGTCACAATCTCTAGCATCTCTTCTGTTTTCCTTTAAAAGTGCTTCTTTTTTTCTTCTAAGTTTTCCTTTTTGTTTTCATCCTGCACATATTGTATACTTAAGCATTAGTTAGAGAAAACCTATTTTTTTTTCCAATTTAAGACTGAAGTTATTTACAACTCCTTTTTTTTTCTTCTGATTAGATCCAATTTCTGCAAATATTTCCTTATAACATCTCTTGAATTCTCTTACTTTTCTCTCTTTTGTAATTTAAGCCTGTCTCCTCTTACATGGCAGAGTGATAGGTTTCTAGTTCGTTTCTTGGTCTCAATTCATGCCTTGCTGCTATTCATTTTACATATTCTTTTCAAAACAGCCTACTTCAAACACCAGTCTCTATACATCATTTCTCTACTTGGTTCTACTATGTCTTATTATTTTCTAGCCCATTTTTCCTATCTCTGGGTTTATTACCTCTCTTCCTCTCTCCTTCCATACCTCTTTCTGCCTCTTTCTGAATTTTCGCTATGATTGGGCATGGCTTGTCTGACCTAGCCAAAAATACCTGATGGGTTGCCGATTGCTATGCTCATCTTAGTAATTTTTCCTTGGTGCTTTTGCATGATTTTCTTATACAGAATGTTCTCTCTAATAATTTCTTTAATGGTCATCTTAGAAATCCTTTTCCCAGGGAACCTTAATGGATAACACCATCCATACTACTCTTAACCCTCTCAGCAGTTATTTAGTTTACATTATTATTATTCTTAATATGAGCCAGGCATTGTGCTAAATGGTCTATATGAATTATTTAATATACTTCTTTTGCCAGTACAGTAAATTAGATAGTATTACTCATATTTTAAAGATCAAAGTTCAGTGAGGTTAAAACCCATTGAATCTTTTACAGCTAGTGAGAGTGATGATGATTTTACAGAAAGATTACTTTGGGTATAATATATTTTAAAAAAGTGCACTAATTTTAAGAGTCCTTCAGGAACTTTGGCATATATACATATGTGTGTGTGTCTGTGCACACGTGTGTATATATAATCTCCCTATAATCATCATCCCAACAAGATATGGGATATTTCTATAACACCAAAAGCTTTCCCATGCCTCTTTACGGTGAATCCTCCACTCACAGGCTCCATGACCCAATTTCTGTCACTACAGATTAGTTTTGCTTGTTTTAAAATTTTGTGTAAGGTCAGGTGTGATGGCTCATGCCTGTAACCCCAGCACTTTGGGAGGCCGAGGCAGGTGGATCATCTGAGGTCAGGAGTTTGAGACCAGCCTGGCCAACATGGTGAAAGCCCATCTCTACTAAAAATACAAAAAATTAGCCAGGCATGGTGGTGCATGCCTGTAATCCCAGCTATTTGGGAGGCTGAGGCAGGAGAATCACTTGAACCTGGGAAGCAGAGGGGGCAGTGAGCCAAGATTGTACCATTGCACTCCAGCCTGTGCAACAAGAGTGAAATTCCATCTCAAACAAATACAATAAAATAAAATTTTGTGTAAATGGAACCATACAGTATGTTCACTTTGGTTTCTGGCTTTTTTTGCTCAGCATCATGGTTTTGAGATTTATTCATGCAGCATGTACATTAGCAGTTCTTTCCTTTTAATGCTAAATAGTATTCCATTATATGGATATAGCGCAATTTGTCTACCTATTCACCTTTTGATGTTCTTTGGTTTCCATTTTTTGGCTATTTTGAATAAGGCTGCTATAAAAAATCTTGTAGATGTTTACATATTTACAAATGTTTTTATTTCTCTTGGGAAAATGCCTAGGAGTAGAAATTCTGAGTCATATGGTAAGTATACATTTAACCCCCATAAGAAACCAACAAATTAGTTTTCTAAGTGAGTATACCATTTCACAGTTCCATCAAAAATTTATCAAAGTTCCTGTTGCTTCACATTCTTGCCAACAGACGGTATTGCCAGTCTTTTCAATTTTAGTCATTGTAGGGAAATGTAGTTATAGCTCACTATGGTTTTATTTTTCATTTCCTTGATGGTTAATGATGTAGGGAATATTTTCATGTGCTTCTTAGGCATTCATATGTCTTTTTGTAAATTTTTATTTAAATATTCAGCCCATTAAAAAAATTAAGTTGTTTGACTTCGTGCTGAGCTGGAAGTGTTCTTTATGTATTCTGGGTTCAAGTACTTTGTGAGACATATCAGTTATGAAGATTTTCTCCCAGTCTGTGCCTTGCCCTTTCATTTTCTTGATGATGTCTTTCAAATAGCAAAAATCATAATTTTTTAAAGTCTAATTTATTTATTTTTCCTCTGCAGGGCAGTGTTTTTTGTGACCTGTTCAAGAAAGATCTGCCTTTCCCAATGTCATGAAGAAATTTGGTAGGCTGTATCTTTCAAGAAGTTTGTTGATTTCATCTAATTTTTCTAATGTATTGGCATACATTGGCTAATAATATACCCTTAAAATTGTCAAGAATGTGAAGGGCTGAGATTTTACCCTACTTGCAACTGAAGTTTATCTGCTATAGTTTCATGGATGCTGCAGAAGACACAAGACTCTCAGTCAGAGATGGACAGTTCATTACTCACAGCAATAGCAGTATTTAAAGTATCAGCATTTTTTCAGCAGTTCCCCAAACTCTAGTTACCACAGGGTGACACTAAGAGGGCCAATAACAGCTCGCATATGCAGGAGGTTGTATTACAGAAGGGAACACTAATTCTTAGGGAAACCTAGAATTTCATAATGATCAGTAATCATACCTTCCCTTTGTTCTACATGGTGTCACTATCTGTATGTATCTTACGAGGCTGCAAGAACACCTGATATTACTATCAGAATCATTGCTAGAGAGTTCACTAATTAGCATAAAGGTTACTTATTTAATATATTTATAAATACTCATAGAACATTTATTATATGCCAGACCCTGATCTAAGCAATTTGCAAATATCATCTCATTTAATTCTCATAATAACTCTACAAGGTAGGCATAGTTATGATTCCTATTTTACTGATGAGAGAAAAGAGGCACAGAGAGTTTAAATAACTTGTTCAAGGTTATGTGGCTAGTAAGTGGTACAGAGAGATTTGAACCCAGACAGCCTGACTGCAGAGCCTACATTCTTTATCATCATACTGTGCTGCCTCTGTTGGAAATCATTGTTTGTCGGTGAAATAAGTGGTATTTAAAATATGTTTGTTGACCCAAAATCATATATAGACACCTCTATAAATGTTGCATAACAATATTGCATCATAATATTACATATTAATAAGAACTAAGGAGCCCATTGGCCTAAAGCTCTTTGAAGAAGCCCTCAGGCCAAGGATTCCATTTAATCCATCTACCACTTAATGGAAAATGCCGTTGTCTAATTCAAGTAGAAGATTAGCTGATTCTAATGCTAAAATATTCCCACATTCTTGCAAGACAGATGTTTGAGGGCCTAACATCTGAGATGGGACTTCACCAACCTTAGAGGTTGTATGGCATTTTTAGTGCCTGCTTCCTAATAAAAATTTGCATTTGCCACAATATTTGGTCTGAGATTTGCCTTTATTATAACATCCTATCTGTTGGTAAGACTGTGGGTAGAGTTCTCATCTACTGTTAAGTGCCAGAGATCACAGACATTTACCAAAAAGAACCAGATAATTCTGAAAGGCTTAACTGGCTTTAGCTCAGTTAACAATGTCATGTTTGTCTGACTCAAAACATCTGTGCTTTTGTTCAGGTTACAACTAGGTTTTAATAATCCTCCATTTTGTACTTTAGAAAAATACAACTCAATTATTTTTTTTTCTTGAAAGAGGATGGCAAAAAAGCTCCAATTGTGCAAATGGCTAAGAGTGAAAAGAAAGTTTCACATCTACCCCTGTCTTAAAGTCCTCCTTTGTAGACAAAACCACTGTATTTACAAATTCTTCCAGAAGTATTTTATGTGCATATAAACATATGTTTTTAACCTATTTTAATTGTCTTTTATGTGTCATCTCGTATCCCCAAATACATTTTGTGTTCATTGAGGGAACATTGTTTATTCCATTTTTTATTCTTCTACACTGCTCAATGTAGTTTCTCAAAAAGAGAACTCTCAACAAATGTGTTTTGCTGTTTTCAGTTTGGGTAGGATGAATAATCAAGAAAGGAGAGATATGTATCAAATTAAAGGTGATGTTCTGGCGTCCAAATACCTGAAAACTTCAGACTGTTAAGTGAAATTGTACACATACCAATTAGAATGGTTAACTTTGAATCAGAAGTGCTTTCATTTACGTATTTATGACTATATTCTAAATATCCCCAAATTTCGGCGGCTTTAATTACAAATGAGGCCATGTTAGCATATATCTTTATTGTGTTAGCTGGCTGATTACCACTGGTACAACCTGTAAAACTCCCTAACCATTCCTGGGATTCACATGTGTTCACAAAATCACTCTAGCGCTATTGCATTTAAGTGTTTTTGAGAGCTGCTGGGCGCAAGCTGCCTTACAGTGACCTCTGTGCAAATGGCACTTCTCTATCCAGCATACTTTCTTACAGCGCTCCCCAAGCTGCAAAATCTCCACCTTGCCGAAGACTACTGGATTCCTCTCCATTTTTACTGCAACGCTGGAGCCATGCTATGTTGTTTGCAGAAATGATAAAATACCCTTTCCCCAGCTCTGCCTTGAAGATTGTTAATCTGGTGCTAATCTCACAAAGTTCTTTGTGTAAACAGCCACTTCAACCTTTCTCTGCAGCCTTTTTTCTGTATTATGGTTCAGAGTGAGTCCCTGGGGCAGGGTATTAAATGAACTAGATACTGTGCTTTGCGGTTTTTTTTTTTTGGACCAAGCATCCACACACAAAACTGTTCTCTTCTGTCCCTATTTGGCCCCTATAAATGGTTGCTGAAGGAGGGATGGCTGTTGCCAACCAAACAAATCCAATCTCAACTGTGTAACATTTACCCTAGTTGGTTTATCTAGTGGAAACATAGAACATGGTTTACCAAAATGCCTGGTATAAGGCTTTATATCCTATTTGAATGCATTTAGAAGTCTATATTTTGGACTATCTCTAAAACATCGGCATTTTTCTTAATCTTCTCAAGTGAGGAACCTTTGAGCACTGGGTTGTAAATAACTGTGTTTTCGTAGTTCACATATAAAGCATTATGCTGAAATCAATGGGCACACACTCTGAATACTGATTTGATAGAAATGCTTCATTGATTTTACTAGAGCTAAGCCAAATTCATTAACAACTTAGACTCATTAGGAAGACACCATTAATTCAAGGAAAAATGATTAAATTGTTTTATTGTATTTTACAAAGCATTACACATTAATTAGAATTTAGTATATTTGGTTTTTAGACTCTTTCCATTTCTTCTATGGACCTTTACAGAGAACATATTTGTTAGTTTGCTTATCATATATTTATTTGTGTTAGTCACTATGTTAAATTTTGTGAGAGTATGTGAATTGTAGGATGGGTTTTTAAAATCCTTAATCCTCTTGGGTGAAGTGCTTACTCTCCCCTCCTGCAGTTCTGATTTATTCCAAATTTGGAGAGCAGAAAAATGGTAAATTGGAGATAAGAGACTGAGGTTCCTTAGAATAATGCATCAGCACTATGCAGTCAGATGAAGGAGCTTCATCTGGCTCTGGGCAGAGAGAAGCAGTTTCCCTTTGCCCCTTCTTTCTGCAAAGGAGACACTGGTTGAGATGAGTGAGAAGTGGAACTAGGGCGAAGAGGGCAAGTGAGTAAGAGAACTGTGAGAGAAAGAAAGAAAGGGAGAAGGAGACAAAGAGGAGAGCCTGACAGCCCTTTGAGCTGGGCTCAATAGGGACTGGCAGTGCCTCTAGGAAAACAAAAAGGGCTCCTTTTACCATCTTCGGAAGCTGGATTTACCTCTGATCTTCTCTTGGTAAAATTTACTTTTGGGCAATGGGCTGCCCAGTTGAGGCAGTGCTAAGAGATCTAGGGTGTTTGTAGCCCCCAAAATCTTTGTCAGAATCCCAAAGCCACCCACGTAGCCCAAGTGAAAATGGTATGCTAACCATGCAATTGTCTTTTAAATGAAATTTCCAATGCCTTCCCTCCCTTTCCTCCCAGATTTCCAGCTCTAAACCCCTTCTTTGTAGGAATTCTGGAGCGTACTGCCCTTCCAGCATTTAATGGCACAGCCAAAGGATTATCCTGTATGCATAAAACACCATCCCTTTCTTTTTAGAGCATACACTTTTGAAAAAAAGAAAAGGCACTACACAAATCACTAAAATAAAATCAGAAAAAACCCTTTTCAGGAATAGTGTTAGAAAAGAAGACAGAGATTTGAAAGATATTGTGAATTTGACTGATCTGAAGTAGGGGTCAAAGGAGGAAGAATGAAGACCACTCTGCAGTTGTGTGTCAGATTGACTGGAAAGTTAGTATATCATTAACAGAAATAGATCATGTGGGTTGGGTGTCTGAGGGGAGAATAACAGGATTCTCACTAGGGAAATGTCGAGTCAAAGGAGGAGAAAGGACAGATTGGGGGAGAAATAAGGTGGGCACGCAAATATTTGGTTCTGGATATTAAGAGTGTTCTCAGCTAGAGACAGATTTGGTGCCATTCTGGATGCAGGTGAAACCTGAAGCTCTAATAGGATAATTTGTTTAGCTGGTTAAGGGAGAAAGAACAGATACAAATGAAACACAGAAGAACAAGGAGAGCAAAGCTTTATCAAAGCCAAAGGAGAAGAGAGAGAAAGAAGAATGAAGGGATCAGTTGTATAAAATGTGGCTGAGCAATTAAAAAGGTTGAGCTCTGAGTAAAGTCCACAAGTGGTCATAAGTGACGATAAGGAGGTTGTTGGATGGGGAAAGGAGGCAGCTTGTGTTGGAATAAGGAGAGAATGAGTAAAGAGGAAGTAGAGGCAGTGACTGCTAATTTCTAAATGACTGAACAAATGCCTTGCATAATCAGTGCATTTAAAAGTTTGTGTGATTTATATTTCAAAGCTCACCAATGGTGAGCAAGATGAGACATTTAAAAGGTTTTCAGAGGCAGTGAAACAATAATTATTCAAAGGTTTTCAGATGTAGTGAGATAATTTGTCTATGAGAGGATAGTTGGTGTCAGAATTCTTTTGGTGGAGAGAGAAAAGTTAAATCATCTATATGTTAAGGAATAATCAATATATGAAGAATATTTTTTTTAATGAGGCAATGGTCTCTATCCTGTGTGTGCACTATTTAGATTTCTCTGAAATCCCTAAGATATAGTTTATATCTTTAGAGGAAAGTAATTTTATATTATTTTATAACAGGGTTAAAAAAGGTAGTTTTTATTTCTAGTTCCTTAATACAAAATTAGCTAACTAAATCACTTATTTTTCAGTATCATCTTTTAGAGAGTAGGTTTCCAAGGTCTTAATACTTATTAAGTAATAGACCTTACTATAAATGAGGATTTGGAAACATCTTAGATTTCTGAAAACAATCAGAAGATTAATGTAAAAGAAACTTAATTAAAAAAGAAAAAAGTTCTAAACATTTAGCTGCTCTTCTGTGTCTTTGAGTTGAATTGCAAATATACCATGATGAGAAGAATCTAATTTCGCATAATTAGTTAGAAGACATTTAACATAGCTCTAGGAAAAATAGAAACTATTTTAAAGCATAAGAACATATCAACCTTATGCATAGGGATTCTTGATTTTAGTGAAATCACTTTGATGTGTTTGAAATCCTTCTCTTGAGTATCACACTATCTAATGTGTTACGCAATCAAGGGCACACTAAGAATTGCAGAGGGCAGGATTATTTTTCCAGCCAGACATCACATGGATAGAGAACCTAGCTGGAAACAATATGAGAATTCTTTTAAAAGAATTTAAAGCAAAAATAGTCTCACTATTGATCTTTTTAGCATGTAAGAAAGCTACAGGGCTCATCTTAATCTTTTTTTTAACCTAAGGCACAATTCAAAATACTGAATAGATATGGAAAATGTCATTTCCCATGCATATATTGAATAGGATCTATAGAATTTTGAGTGTACTAAGTTAGGAAAAATTGTCTTTGCCTGAAAGATATCTGCAAACACCGATTACTTAGTTATTTTTTGAATAATTACTAATTTTATTAATAATATTGGCACTTTTTTTACAATTGTTGACTGAACCTCCCACTAATACAGAACACAGAGTTTTAGAATATTTGGGGGAAACACAGTAACTTGATCAACTGAATCCTGTGCTTTCCAAGCTGGGGTCTATTTTTACAGGGAGGCAAGTATTAGCTTTCTCCTTCAATACGGCGCAAAGTGAAGGCGTCAGATTTGTTTGTATCCCAACTCCCCTCTTTACTACTGTGTGACCTGGCAAGGTTTTTTTTTTGACCATCAGTTTCTACATGTAGAAAATGAGGAAATATGTACCTTACAGGATTATTGAGAGGATTCAGTGACAGATGTGGAGCTCCTGACTCAAAGTAATTCTCTTTGTGGTGATATTTCATACATTTCTTCCTTTTTTTTTTGACAGAATCTCACTCAGTCGCCCAGGCTGGAGTGCAGTGGCATGATCTCGGTTCACTGCAAGCTCCACCTGCCGGGTTCAAGTGATTCTCCCGTCTCAGCCTCCCGAGTAGCTGGGATTACAGGCACCTGCCATCATGGCTGGCTAATTTTTGTATTTTAGTAGAGACGGGGTTTCACCATGTTGGCCAGGCAGGTCTTGAACTCCTGACATCAGGTGACCTGCCCACCTTGCCCTCCCAAAGTGCTGGGATTACAGGCGTGAGCCACTGCGCCCAGCTGGCATTTATTTCTGTTTTAAGTAAATAACTGAAAACAGAGAGTGCTATACAACTTTGTGTCAGGCACTGAAACTTAGTGTATGGTTTTCTACTTAAAATTTTTTTCATTTTATTTTTATTTTTAGACAGAGTTTTTCTCTCTCTCTCTCTCTGCCACCCAGGCTGGCATGCAGTGGCACAATCTTGGCTCACTGCAGTCTTGACCTCCTGAGCTCAAGTGATCCTCCCACTGCAGCCTCCAGAATATCAGGGACTACAGGTGCACAACACCATGCTCAGCTAATTTTTGTCTTTTTTGTAGAGACGGGGGTCTCACTATGTTGGCCAGGCTGGTCTTGAACTCTTGGGCTCAAGCACTCTGCTCACCTTGGCCTCCCAAAGTGTTGGGATTATAGGCATGAGCCGCTGTGCGTGGCCACGGGTTTCTACTTCTAATGTGCCCCATTGCTGCAGAGTCCATCCTTGCTTTTTCATGTACAAAAGAGACTCACCTAGCTCTTGGGTTGGACCATATGAAATTCCTGATATTCAACATTTTTGACCTATAAGAATGACATATGTTTTCGTATAATTCAACCTAATAAATTCTATTTAAACCATAAAGTCCAACTCAGATCCTAACATCCAATGTGAGACTGAAGATGAACAGTTTCCAGGACCCAATAATCGCTCTTCTTTTTCTGTCACATTTCCTGTCCTATTTATTCTGACATTTCTTGCATACTATTTTGTACTGTTGGCAGTATTTTCATATGAATGTGTCTTGCCTTCTCAACTACTTTGTACATTCCTTGGGGCAGCCCATTGTCTGTTCTCCATTGTGGTGCCAGGCACAGTGTTGCATATAATATTTGCTGGGTAAATTGTTTAAATGATGCTAATAATATTTAATTAATTCATAACTATTGACCTGACTGCTCTGAGAATTAAAAATTTATATTGTGTTTTCTTTTAACATTTAACCGTCCATGTGTCTAACATCAAAGAAGGAAAGTTCTTTCATTTTGAGGAATCTTCTGTTGCTAATGTATGCAATGATAATGCTGTTCTTGGTCTACATAAAGGTTGCTACTGATTAGTAATTCAGCATGACTCAGGTTATTGTTCCACTAAAGGTCCTGGAATTCCAGTAATCATTATGCTCTCTCCTTAGATTCCACTTGGATAAAGAACTAGAAGAGTTGGGCCAGGCATGGTGGCTCATGCCTGTAATCCCAGCACTTTGGGAGGTTGAGGTGGGCGGATCACTAGGTCAGGAGTTCAAGATCAGCCTGTCCAACATGGTGAAACCCCATCTCTAGTAAAAATACAAAAATTAGCTGGGCGTGGTGGCTTGTGCCTGTAATACCAGCTACTTGGGAGGCTGAGGCAGGAGAATCGCTTGAACTCAGGAGGCGGAGGCTGCAGTGAGCCAAGATTGTGCCATTGCACTCCAGCCTGGGCAACAGAGCGAGACTCAATCTCAAAAAAGAAAAAGAAAAAGAAAGAACTAGAAGAGTTAGGTGGTTAGCCAAGGTGAGTAGAACAAAGTTAAATTAACTAGTCCATGTGGGGACAGATCCTTTGTTGTTGGTATGATGTATATTGTGTATTGAATCAACCCCAACAGCCAAACACAAACACCAAACACAGCTTATTTAGGAAAAAATGATATTTTCCTTTGGAATTCTAATCACATATCTTCAGTCAGAAATAAGCGAGGAGGAATCAGGGTTAGTGTATGTTGCAAAGGGCTGGAGCTGGCAGAAGGACTATGTTACATAGGGTTACATTTGGTAAAACTAAGGACACATGTTCAAATCAAGAGCCTCAAAAGAGCTTCAAAGTCAAAGGAAACTGCCTAAGTGAGACACCAAAATAAGGAGGAAGACTCAACCCAGGGCATTGTTGAAGCTTGAGGTGGCCAATTAATCACACATCTTTTGACTCTGGGTTTATTTTATTAATAGATATGAATTTGAAGTGTGCCTTGTGCCCAGAGCCCAAGTAGATTCCTGCTTTTTCTCCCAGGGAATCAGACTGATTTAGCCTGTGATAGGCAGAGAGCTGGGCATCTCCAGGGCAACCCACGCACTTCATGGAGGGGAGAAGGCCTGCAGATGAGAGAACAAAAGCCACAGAGGATAGGCTGCCTGCTTCGAACAGCTCTTCTCCGAGGCTGGGCCATGAATGATGCCACTTCTCTTTCTATGTGGAGAGCATAGTGAGAAGTATAGAGAAGGGAAGATGTTTCTCCTTAAAACTCAGCCAATGTCACAACTTCTAGTTTCAAGCCTGGGAAAAATTCAGGGCTAGGGAGAGAAGTCCCCTGCCCTCTCCTCCCAACCTAGTAAAAACGAACTTGAAGGTTTGAGGAAGAAGGCTGAATGTAAAACTGGCAAACAGTCTGGACAAATACCAGAGAGAAGTGCTTGGCTGAAGCCAGCACTTAAGGGCTTCCTGAGGAATGAGTGTGGACTGGCTGGCCTCAGAATAAAGGACTGAGACAAAGCAGATGCCAGAAGTCTATTGAATTTTCACTTTGTTGTTTCAGTATCCTCTTATGCTTAATGTCTTCAGTCTTCTGCTTCTGGCTATGATGAAGTTACTGATACAAGGCTAGCCTCATGCCGTCAACAACCATGAAACTGAACAAAATACATGTGGCAATGCTTTCCAGACTGTGGAAAACAGGCAATGCAAGATTGATCCCTGAAAGAAAGAAAACTCACAAGGTAAGACCCATAACTGACCTGAATGTACCTGGGAAACATTTCCCAACCACAGCACAGGGGGCTAGAATTCACAGTGGTGATGTTCTGCTTGAAGAGATCGAGGTTAGAGCTCAGGACAGCAGAAGCAGTTGGGACAGGTGGGTACTGAAGAGGAAGAAGCTGTGTACAGGTACAGAAGTTGGTATGGTGGTTCTGCACCAGTCCTGATTGAGGACTAAGCTGGATGTGGGCTGGGTGAGACTACTCAAGGTTTATCAGAGAGCTGAGGCTTGAGGTTGTAGGATTGAGGGACTAGAGATACTAATGCTGGGGACTTGGAGTTCCAGCCCAGCCACAGGAGAGAAATCCAGTTAACATTTCACTGATGTTTATTTATTTATTTATTTATTTTTATTTTTGAGACAGAGTCTCACTCACTCTGTTGCCCAGGCTGGAGTGCAGTGGCGTGATCTTTTCTCACTGAAGCCTCTGCCTCCTGGGTTTAAGTGATTCTTGTGCCTCATCCTCTCAAGTAGCTGGGAATACAGGTGTGTGCCACCATGCCTGGCTAATTTTTTTGTATTTTTAGTAGAGATGGGATTTCATCATGTTGCCCAGGCTGGTCTTGAACTCCTGGTCTAAAGTGATCTGCCTACTTCGGCCTCCCAAAGTGCTGGGATTACAGGTGTGAGCTACCACACCCGGCCATTTCACTAATATTTATTACAATCCAGCTAAGACCTCAGAAAGGCCTCTAAGAACCCAGCCTAGGGTACAGCCTAGAGTACACCTGGCATAATAGAGTCGGTCTATGACCAAGCCCTGATAAGATCAGGAAGATAGCGTTGGAACTTGAATTCTTCCAAGTTAGAAGGACTTGGAAAAAATATCTTTCACTTCCCACAGATCCTTTGTAACAAAGCATAAAACTGAGTATACATCAGCTCATCAAGCTCATCATATATCAGATCATCAAGTAATTAAGCTGCCTTAGAAAATGCATCAATTTTTCAAAGGAAGATAACAGAATCCAGAGTCTGTACAATAGTTTATCTATACTATCCAGTCTAAAAAAAGTTACTAATACAGTTTTAAAGACAGGACCATGTAGTCCAAAATCAAGAGCCAATTCGAAAATGTCCCATATTTTGAATTTAGCAGGCGATGGTTTTAAATGGACTATTATATATATGTTCAAAGAATGAAAAGAAAAACAGAAAAGATATATTAGCAAAGAATTTTAAACTATCATAAAGAACCAAACAGAAATTCTAGAACTGGAAGCTAAATTAATGCAATGTAAAATTCACTGGATGTTGTTAACAGCAGATTGGGGGTGGCAGTAGAATGTTTAAAGACTTCAGAATGAAAATTCAGCCAAATCACCTTTTGGGTCTAAATTTCCTCAGTGACCTATGCTGAAAAATTTGGAATCATTTAGGAGATTATTTGCTCTTTTATTGTTTATACTCCTTCAGTCAGTAGGACCTATTGATCTTCTCTTCAAAATATTTTTCAATATTTTTTTTGTCTCCATTTCCATTTCTACTTCTCTAGTTCAAGGTGTTTCCCTTTTGTGCTTAGATGACTGCTGCAGACTAGTGTTTCAATCTCAAATCCTTTCAATTCATTTTTGGATTTATCTAATCTTGGTCAGTGCTGTAATTATTTATTCATTCAACAAATGTTTATAAATCAACCACTCTGTTTATGATTAATGTCTCTATTCTGTTCTGAAATCTTTAATAGCTCCATTTTTCCTTTAATACGAAGCTAAATTCTTCTGTTTGGATATCTACATTAATTTCCTTGACTCTCCAATAATGATTCCAGTCGTATTTTTATTTGTCATAGACACTGCAGTAGACTTTTGGCCATCCAACAACAGAACTCTTTTCTTATCTATGGGGAATCTCCAACCTTCTGAAGCAGAGCTACCCTCGTGCTGCAGAGGCTGCAGATACCAGATAATCACTTTTCCGGCCTCCCTTGCAGTACCATCATGTGTCATAGCACATGATCTAGACTCTCCTAAGACAGACATATAAAATGAAAGGATGCCACAAAATGCAAAGCGAACTTGAGGTGATAGTGGCCATACCCACCCACTTTCCAGAGGCATCAGTGACAGTACTTTCGGGTCAACAATGCAAACTCATGTGTCTGTGCATCAATAGCTACCGTAGACCCTTCACCAGACCAGTTTTGCATTATGATTTTGGTCATTGACTCTGGCCGCTTAACCTCTAAACCTGGCCCTACGTTTCTCCTGAAGATTTTATAAACTATCCAAATCCTTAAATTAGCCAGAGCTTTCTGTTGTACACAGCTAAGGATCCTGACTGAACACATACATACACTCCCTACCCTAGACAGACCAATCAATCCTCTTATCCCAAGAGCATGCCAGGCTCATCCTGGAATATCTGCTTGGCCACAGTCATGTTAATCCTTCAAAATTCTTCCTTTTTCCCGTGTCTCTATTCAAGTCTTGCATACGTTCAAGCTCTGTTGCTTCAAAGAGACTTTTGTGACTTTTCTGGACCTTAACTGTCATTCTGTCATCTGTACTTTAAACCTTAACATTAGGTAATATATAAGCCAGGCATGGTGGCATGTGTCTATAGTCTCAGCTACTGAGGAGGCTGAGGCAGGAGGATCACTTGAGCCCAGGAATTTGAGACCAGCCTGGGCAACATAGAGAGATCACATCTCTATAAAGAAGAAGAAGAAAGCCAGGCATGGTGATGTATACCTATAGTCCCAGCTACTCAGGAGGATGAGGTGGGAGGATTTTTTGAGCCCAGGAGTTCAAGGCTGCTGTGAGCTATGATTGCGCCATTGCACTCCAGCCTGGGTGACAGAGTGAGACCCCCCTCTCTAAAAAAGAAAAAAAAAAAAAAAGGAAAGAAAAGAAAAGAAAAACTCTAAAACACTGGGTAATACAGTCTTCTGCATTCACTAATTTCCCTCTATCTTGAATGTAAGTTGACTGAAGTGATTGCTGGGCAGGCCCTAGATGCTTGTGTCCCTCACCATGCTTAGCGTTGTGTTCAGAACATTGTAATTATTCATGTATACTAAAAGAGGATAAATTTTTATGAAAGACTTTGCTTTTATTTAGTATTTCATGAGTAGAGGCAAAACCTGATAATGTTAAAGCATGTTAGCCTTTGGAAAGGAAGATGGCACTATTAATTGAAACTGTCTGACATGAGTTCTTCGCCTTCTTTCTCTCCGCATCTTAAGATTTCCTTAAGGCTAATTAATCCTTCTCTTTATTATTCCTTTCCAAAGGTAACCTTTGACCCTCTTTCAAATATTTTGAAATCTTCCTCTATTAATATTTTTATCTTCCATAATCTTTCTCTCTTGTTACTTCTTCCTTGTATTAAGGTAATAACAACAACTCTCACAATCTGTTTCTCTCTTCTCTTTTAAAACATTTTCTTTTGGAGAGATAGGGTCTCACTATGTTGCCCAGGCTGGTGTCAAACTCCTGGTCTCAAGTGATCCTCCTGCCTCATCCTCCCAATGTGCTGGGATTACGGGTGTGAGCCACCATATCTGGCCTATTTCTGTCTTCTGTCAGCTTCGAAGTTGCTGAATTCTTTTCATCTGTTTAAGACTAGATTAATACTATGCTGAATACTTCACCTTTTCCCCCATCCTATCACTTCAAACCTTGCAGACAGACTTTTTCCTCATCTCTTTAGTGAAGCTGCTGTCTTGATAGTTATGAAAAATTCTCCTCTATCAGTCAATATGGGCTTGATTTTAGCCAGAATCTCAACTGCCGAAAATCTCAAAGGTGTGCTTCTCATGCATGTTGTATATATGAGTTGTATATATGACCACCACAACATTGCAGGTGGGCTGGGGGCTCATCTTCGCTCTGAGACCCAGGCTGATGAAGCTGCCCACGTTTGGAACATGGCAGGTTGCCTTGGCAAAGGAAAAGGGAATTCTGCCAAGTTTTGCACCAGAAAACTATATTTTCTGGCCTGGAAATGTGACAGGTAATTTGTGCTCAAACTCATTGGCCAGGACCAGTCACACAGCGCCATCTGACCAATGGGGCCAGTTGAGGTAGTATAAACCTACCACGTGCCCAGAGGAAAAATAACCAAAATACACTTGTTGAACCTACCAAGTGTCCTTATTATCAAATCAGATAGATTTTTGTCTCTTTTCATTCTCCATTATTCTTTTTCAATGTTTGATATTATTGACTTATTTCTTTTTACAACTAATAGCATGCTGTATGAATCCAGCTGAGTGTTTTCCCAATACCTCAAACTCAGCACATACAAGCATATATTCAGCAGCATCATCTGCCTTCCTGCCTCTTCCTGGTTAATTCTAAGCCTTTCATTCTATTCCCTACTTCTGTTTATGGTACTACCATTTTCCCTGTCACTACATTTGGAAACTTCATATATTTTTGATTTCCCTTCCTTCAATAATTTCTTCTATCTGGTCAGTTTCCAAGTCCTATCTATTTCCATTTTCCTAGTATTTCCTGAATCTGTTTCTATTCTCCTTGACCCTGGAATACAGGATACCAAGCAAGTGTCGTTTTGGCTGCTTTTATCCAGACCTGCCTGTCTTCACTGTGTCCTACATCCCCCTGCCACCTTAGCCCCTCAGTGTTCTGACCAGGTCATTTGCTGTATTAAAAGTTTTTTTGTTTCTTACAAGACAAAACTTATTATTTTGTATTCAAAGTCTTTTAGTATCTGGTTATAACCTATCTTTTTAGAATTTTCTCTCAATTTTTCCCATAAATTTCAGACCAGATTTCACTTTTTTCGTAAAATCATCTTGATTATATTAGCTAAACATGAACTTTCTGTCTTTTGTAAGACTCTGATGCTTTTTAAAGTTCATGGCGCTTACCATACATCATATTATATCTACTAATTACTTCTTGCTTATATTGTAGTTTCCTTTTTACACATCTCAACCTTAATATTAGGCTTTATTTCTTTGTTGGGAAGGACATCTCCTGAAATTGGATGTCAGGTTGTAAGCTGCTCTACCCATCTTAATTTTCTTTTTACCTGTCAGTTGCCTAGGACATTACTTTGCACACTGGTAGATGTGGGATGTTTATTGATGAATGAATGACTTACAAATTTTTCTCTTTTCTCTAAGCAGTGGTGGGGACTTGCCCTGAACTTCCCACACTTGTTCTCTTAATATTCCCTTGAGCTCACTGGTGTGGTTTTTCACATGGCGGGCTGGATTTAAGAGTTTAGTATGCATCTGTGGAATGGTGGTTTTGTCTAAATGAAGTTAATTGGCTCATGCAGAGATCGAATCCACAACCTTGGCCTCATTAGCGCCTTACTCTAATCAGTTGAGCTTTCTGGTCTGATGCTATGAAATACCCACAAAAGACATAAATAGAGATATGATTTTACCAGCCTCATGCTTTTCCCTGTGTACTATGGCGAATGTGAAAATTAGTTGCCTATTGAGCTTGGACAACTGGTTTAGGTTGAATAGTGGAATTAAGAAATATAATTTTGAATGAATGAATGAATTTAATTGGGTCAGAATAGGCTAATTAAAAGCAATGGAGCAGATTGAGCCTTTGAAATACTAAGAAAGACAATTTCATGTGATGTTTTGCACCTTGCTGACTTCTGAAAAAATGCCAGACAACTACCCAGTGGGGCTTCCAAACTTTTGAAGAAACATGCCTAAATGCCAAAAAGTGGTCCGGCACAGCAAGAAGCTTCTCAAAAGCCCTAGCTTGCCAGCTGTTTGTTGGATCAAACTTGAAAGCAGGTGCAGGTTGGTAATATTGGGTTAGGGCCAATCTTGAGACACAACCATGAAGAGCAGCTTTGATGGGGTTCTTTGTGATACTCATTTGGTGGCAGTGCTTTAAAGTTGAGTGCATGCTATATCAAAAGTACCTCAGGGAAATAAAACATTAAATAACAAAGTTGACTGCTCATGCTCTGAGGTAGGAATGGTACCCGATGGGGAGTGCTAGGGCTGACTTGTCTATAAGCTATGCTTCGTCTACTCACGGCAGACAGCCCCGGGCAGTTAAGGGCCAGATCTCAATTTAACTCCAAAATTAGGGGTAGGAGCCCACATAAGGAATCAGGCATCTGGGGTCCGATGAAATGGATTTTTAAAAGCCATACTATTATTTACTTGTCTGCTACATGTTTAAAACTGTGTTTATATTGTAGCTTCCTGAAAACAGTTTATTAATTAATATTCTTAATTGGAATTTTCAATATTTATCGTGGACACAGTAGTTTATCTGGGTGCCACCTCGTTACAGATTTAGGGTGGAATTAAACACATCTAAATTTGATGCAGCATTAATTTTGCTTTAGGCCAATAATTGCCAATTTTCCCCTCATGTACTTGAAATATTGAAAATTGATGTATTTTAAGTAGTTTTATTCTGAATCTGGAGCTCTGAGGGCAGCACTGCTGTCTCTGAAGTATCAGCTTATGTATTTGAGGGCCCTTTTAAGAAGTCGAAGAGGTTTGTGATGGAAAAATGTTCATTAAGCCCAGGCCCTGGGGGAAAATGCCCGTCCAGATTATTCAGAGAAAAACGTTTAAAAGAGATCATGCAATCTTAATGAAATAAAAGGAATTGTCAGAAAGTATTTTTAAACAGAAGGATAAAGTTTCGGTGAAAATGTTGAAATATAGCAAGGAAGATGAATGTCTTTCCTTGTTTCTTACAATGAGTAGATTACATAACTAAGGAACAGTTTGATAACCTCACTGCCTCAAATGTAATTTCTTTTAATTAGTTTATTTTTCCTGATTATAAAAGTAACCAATGTACATTGTAGGAAAATCAGACGTTCCTAATATAATTTCAAATAAAATGCAGATACATTTAAAACGAAAATGGAGTAAGACCAAAGTTAATGGATTTTACTGTATCCTTTATACTAAATGGATCAAAAGATTCTTACGAAGAAAGCTTATGCTTCAAAGGGAAAGAATCAAAATGTGACCACACCAGACCTTACCTCCAGAAATCTCTATTGGCTGGTATTGATTCAGTTTAGAAGTGGAGAATATCACAGGTAGTTGGGCCTGAGAACTAATTTGTGGACATTGGCTTTCTGTCTTCATGTGATTCTCACAAGAATTTCTTTCTATTTCAACTGCTCCAGACTGTTCTTTCTGGGCAGAAGACAGGCAGAGCTCTGCATTCACAGCCGTGTCCCCTGTTAAGAGACTGCAGAGTCATCCGCTTCGTGTGCACTTGAATGGTCTCCTTCAAAAGAACCAGACAGTCATTGCTTTTAAAGTGGGCCTGATGCTCTATAACCACAAAGCAGTTTCTTCTGAGCTGTGCTATTTGATGGACCAATTTTATTTTTAAATCTACCCAGTGAATTAGATGCTGGAAAGAAGAAGAAAAGCATTTTCTATCTGAAAGAATCTTGCAGCGATTTATTAAACACATCTATAAACCAATAGTCTACGTAGAATTAGGATAGAATGAACAAAATCTATTTTCACCGAACCTATAAATAGTAGGAAGTCTTGTAAAGGACCAGAGGTCAGGCTAAGGATTTTTTAAAATGCTATGTTTTTAGAACTGGTAGATATTTTGTTGAAAGCTTTCTCTCTAACACTTAATCTAATCATGAGTTAATTGAGACTAAAACGACTTTCAGTCTTAAAAGGGGTTTAGATTAAAAGGCTTTGCCCGAACAGTATTTTTTACTGAAAATAGGCATGTCTTTGTCTTTAGTTTTCTTAGCACTCACTTCTAAATTGCAGTGAGACACTGCTAATATACCTGTATTTTCAATGGGATGTTATAGCTCAGGGTCAGAAGAGTAAGATAAAATAAGAATAATATTGTTCTGTGGGGAACAAGTGCAAATGAACCAGTCTATTAGCTAATCAGTGTTGCTTAAGAGAATGTCAAGAGTGGATTGTCCCTGTGACTTTGATGGTAATTCATCTTTGAGACACTTTCAAGTAGTGAAACTATGACTCCTTCGTTTTGAGATAAAAATAAAACAAAAATAGGCAGATTCCATGTAGTACGTATTTGCTTTATCTCGTTAATTAAAGGAGCTATTGAATGTTTTCTCTCTACCTTGAGGTAGCTTTGGTAAGTATTTAGAAGTTCAGAATAAAATACTGTCATGACAAAGTAGGAATGATTTATGTGATGAAAATATTTGTTCTAGAGTAATCCTTTTAGCAAGACTTCTACACAATTAGAAACTCTTAAACTACAGCTCATGTCCAGCTGTAGTCTAAGTGTCATTCAAACTATTCTAGAGTTGGCCCTTTGTATTTGTAGGTTTGTATCTGTGGATTCAACCAACCTTGGATTGAAAATATTTGGGAAAAAAAAGATGGTTATGTCTCTGCTGAACATGTATAGATTTTTTTCTTGTCATTATCCCCTAAACAATGCAGTATAACAACTATTTACAAAGCATTTACATTGCATTAGAAATTACAAACAATCTAGAAATAATGTAACGTATATAGGGCTATATGCATAGGTTATCTGCAAATACTACACCATTTTATATAAGGGACTTGAACATCCATAGATTTTGGAATCCTGCGGGGTCCTGAACTAATTCCTCACATATCTTGACAGATGACTGTATAGCTTAAGGGGCTAAGTGAGGCGTGGTTGATGATTTACACTTCTTTTAAATAAATGTCGAGCAAATATTGACTTCACTTGGGAACAAAGATTGGTCAGATTCCCAGCATATAGCCTGATTGTAATCGATTTCCGACTCTTTGTATTAAGGAAGAGACTTTGCTGTTTTTGTTTACCTAAGTAGCTGGCTTCCTGTTTATAGTAGGCCAATTTTAAAAATCATAGCTTGTATCTGGCTAGAATTTATTTGGATGAAAACCAATGTGTGTACGTGATGAATACTCTGAAATGGTGCAAACAAGATCACTGGAGTCTGATGATTAGCTCCCCAATTGATTTTTACAAATGCAGTAATAGAGAGCAACTTTAGACTGATAAACATAAACAGGTACACAAAACATCGAAGGCAAAAGCAAATAAGCGTCTGTAAAGCAGATAGCAAGCAGGTCTGAGTGTAATAAGACACAGAGCAATGGTTTACAGCATAATTATCAGACAGTCACATTTTAAAGGTTTCTAGTGAGAAATATCTCACTTTAAAATAGTTCATAACATTTGGCTGAAATGTATAGGAATTTCAGAAAAGGTGACACTATGCAATTAGCATAGTCTACCCTGGTGGTAAACTCTTCAGTAGCCCAGCAAAGTGTACTCTACAGGATGAAGTCCAAACTGCTTTTCCTAACCGAAAGAGTTCTGCCTGATTTGGCCTCAGCCTTACCATTTTGGTCTTGGTCTTTTTGCTTCTAAAGGACTTCCCTTAAACTCGCTTTTTTTTTTTTTTTTTTTTTTTTTTTTTTTTGTCCAGAGAAAATCCTACACTTTCCTTAAGACATTTCACAAATCTACTCCTCTGAGAATTGTCCCCTTGTATTTTTGCAACTGTAAATCATAAAATTCAGCCATTGCGTTGATTACTAAATTTTCTAGGGCCGGGCACAGTGGCTCACCCCGGTAATCCCAACGATTTAGGAGGCTGAGGTGAGGCAGGAGAGTTACAAAAAAAGTTAAAAATCAGTGGGGCGTGGTAGCTTGCACCTGTGGTCTTAGCTACTTAGGAGGCTGATGGGGGAGGTTCGCTTGAGCCCAGGAGTTCCAGGTTATAGTGAGCTATGATTGCGTCAATGCATCCCAGCCTGGGAGACAGAGTAAGACCTTGTATCTAAAAGAAAGAATAACAATAATTAAAAAAAGGTGGGGTCTTTAGATGGTGATTAGGCTTGAGGGCTCTGCTCTCGTGGATAGAATTAATGCACTTATAAAAGGCTGGAGGCAACCAAGTAGATCCTCTTGCCCTTCCATCACTTTCACCATGTGAGAGCACAGTGTTTGCCACCACTGGAGGAGGCAGCAACAAGATACCATCTCAGAAGCAGAGACCAAGCCTTCAGACACTGAATCAAATCTGCCGGCAGTTTGATCTTAGACTTCCCAGCCTCCAAAACTGTGAGAAATACGTTTCCATTATTTATAAATTACCCAGTCTATAGTATTTTGTTACAGGAGCAGGAAGAGATTTAGACAAAATGACAATAAACACTTCTGAACAACTTTTGCTAGATATGTCGACCAGCATCTTAACATTTCTTTTAGAGTGGTGTATTAGAAACCTGATTGATTCAACTTTTTTCTTGAGTACTCTCACCAGAATTTGATGGAAACTTGACTAGAATGGTGAAGAACTGCAAGGTTATGTTTTTTTTCACTAAGAACTCAGTAACTTTGTGATCTCATTTTTTCCCTTCCGTTGCTTTTGGAACACATAGGCCTATTTCCATAAATTTTCCTCTCAATTTTAATGTTAAACAATTTTTCCAATATTGTAAAATTCTTTTTAAATCCTCAGTAGAAAAGTCTGTTGTTTACACTCTTACTATTTTACAATTAAAGGCTCATGCACAAAAAGATATCTGGATTACTGCTTCAATATTTATTCAGTAGTTCAGGAGGGAAGTATATATCCATATCACTCTTACTTGTTTTTGCTATTTAGCCATAGCCTTTGACAGCACTGAGAAACAAAACATTGATTTTCCCCCTCTGTTTTTGGGAGGGAGTTGGAGGCTGAAGGAGGAGAGGGAGCAAGTGGCCTTCTGAAGCAAGTTCAGTCAATGAAGACTTTCAGGAAGCAGGTTTTTCCTATATGCTTTTAAGCCTTCTCATGTAATATTCAAATCCCTCTTAGAGGGAGAGGAATACATGGTTTGAAATTCTGTTAAAGCTGTGTGGAAAGCTAGACGAGGGGGCCAAAGAGAAAAACATACACTCCTATTCTTTCATTTATGAACTTTAATGTGAAAAAAGTGACAATTATAATACACTATATTTACAGGGCCAGTTCTTTGCAAAGCACTTTGACTTATCTGATCTTCAGAAGAAAGGAAAATTCATATATATTTTCTTAGTCTAAGAGAGTTTTCTGGTTGTCTTTTCTCAAACAGAAATGAAAATAAGATTGCTAGGGTTCTTTCCAGTTGAAAGATGTAGAAATGTACAAAATTAGAATTGAGGTGAGGTTCATATTGAGTTGTTCTCCAAGGCAAGTTCATTTTTAAAATATTTATTTGATTACTTTAAAATTTATTTTTATTTATTTTGTGGATATGAGGTCTCTCTATGTTGTCCAGGCTGGACTTAGGCTCCTGGGCTTAAGTGATCCTCCTGTCCCAGCCTCCCAGGTAGCTGGGATTACAGGTGTATGCCATTGTGCCTGGCAACAGGGAGTGGGCTCTCCCCAGACACCAAATCTACTGAAATCTTGATCTTGGCCTTCACAGCTGCCAGAGCTATAAGAAATAAATTTCTGTTACTAATAAATTACCCAGTATGTGGTATTTTGTTATAGCAGCAGAAATATTTTTTGTCTGGTGTGAGGTAGGACTCCAGTGTATATAGTACATACATTGTACGTACATATTCATACATACAATGTAGGTAGTACATACATTGTACGTACATATTCATACATACATTGTATGTACTAATTTACATATCCACTAACAGTGTACAAGGGTTGCATTTTGTCCACATCCTCTCCAACACTTGCTATCTTTTATATTTTTGATAATAGCCATTCTAGTAGATGTGAGGTGATATCAGATATATGGTTGGTTTCTGGTGAGGGCCTCATGCTGTGTCACAACATGGCAGAAGACATCATAGGGCAAGAGGGCTGAGTATGCTAGATCAGTCTCTCCTTCTAAAGAGAAAGCCACTAATGCCACTAATATAAAGCCACTAATGCTCCACCCTCATGACTTCATCTATCTTAATTACCTTGCAAAGGTCCCACCTCTTAAATACCATGGTCAGATTTCCCACCCTTTTAATGCTGTTACAATGGAGATTAAGTTTCAACATGACTTTTAGAGAGGACAAACATTCAATTCATAGCATATGTATGCATTGTGGAATGGCTAAATCAAGTTCATTAATATATAAATTACTTCACATACTTAGCACTTTTTTGTGGTGAGAACACTCAAAATACTCTGTCAGCAGTTTTCAAGTACACAATGTGTGGTGTTAAGCCGTAGTCACCATGTACAATAGATCTCTTGAATTTATTCCTCCAGTCTAACCGAAATTTTGCATCTTTGGACACACCTCCTTCCCACAGCCTCTGATAACCCCCATTCTCTGCTGCTATGAGTTACACTTTTTAGATTACACATATAACTGAGGTCATGTGGTATTTGTCTTTCTGTGCCTGGCTTATTTCACTTAACATAATGTCCTCCAGGTTTATCGATGTTGCAAATGACAAGATTGCTTTTTAAAAAAGTCTGAATATTATTCCCTTGTGTATGTATACCAAATATCTTTATCCATTTATCTGTTGATGGATACTTAGATTGAATCCATATCTTGGCTATTGTGAATAATACTGCAATGAACATGGGAGTGCAGATGTTGCTTTGACATATTGATTTCATTTCCTTTGGAAATATACCCAGTAGGATAGCTGGATCATATGGCAGTTTTATTTTTAATTTTTCGAGGAAGCTCAATACTGTTTTCCACAAGGTATGTACTAATTTACATATCCATTAACAGCATACAAGGGTTCCCTTTTCTCCACATCCTCTCCAACACTTGCTATCTTTTGTATTTTTGATAATGGCCATTCTAATAGATGTCAGGTGATATCTCATTGTTGTCTTAATTTGTTTTTCTCTTCTGATGAGTGATGTTGAGAGCATTCTTCATATACCTGTTGGCTATTTGTACATCATCTTTTGAGAAATGTTTATTCAGGTCCTTTGCTCGTTTTAAAATCTTATTTGTCTGTTATTGAGCTGTTTGAGTTCCTTACATATTTTAGAATTAACTCTTTACCAGATGTATGGTTTGTGAGTTAATTTTTGTGTCTGGTGTGACGTAGGACTCCAACTTCATTCTTTTTCATACGGCTATCTAGTTGTCCCAGCACCATTTGTTAAAAAGACTATTATTTTCCTACTGAATTGTCTTGGCAGCTTATTGAAATCAACTGACAATAATGTCACGGTGTGTTTCTGGACTCTGAATTCTGTTTGTCTGTGTGGCTATCCTTATGACAGTAGACCATTTATAATTTGCCATCTTAAAGATTTGTTAGCATATTTGTTTCATATTCAGTTTGGAGTCTAACAATTTTGTTTCCTTCTATGAGACAGATTTCTGAAAATGCTATTCTAAGTAAATGGATTATGAAAGAAAATTTTTTTAATACAATAATTTGTGGTTATTTTCATACCCCAATTGCTCCAACATGTTTAAAATATAAGGGAATGTCCTTAGGGAAGGAGCATCAAGTCTAAAGTAAACATGTCAAAGTATTATTTTTTCTCATAAGAGTTTTTAAAACTGGTATTATTTGCAGCAGATAAAAACATATAGGTCACTTGTCTAAAAGTATGTATTCCTTGGAAACAATAAATATATTTTTAGATTGGTTTTGTCAGTATTCAAAGAATTTAAAATTCTAAAAAGTAATGATTTACATTCAAAGACTATTTCATACTCAAGAAGCTGAAGCAGATATTTTGTAGGGAAACCTGTAGATTACTATTGTTAGAGTAGGTAGTTAGGCAGATGTGAGCAGGGCAGCAGAGGCCACCCCCTGATGTCCCGCTCATCCCAGGAATGTCAGGCAACCATCAGGTGACAGTCAGGCAGTTGTTAAACTCTCTCTCTAAAATAATAATTGGTCACAGCCAGCACCAGGGAAAGGCAGGCTCCCTATAGATAGAAAACACCTGAAACTGGTAATCAGTAACTTCCCAGTAGGATCTCAGGATTTGGGTGAGTGAGCTCAAGCATGCACACTAAGAGGCAAAATGGTGGAGTTTAACTGGTATATGACCTTCCTCTAGGAACACTTGACTACTAAGGGAAAACGTCTCAAATGAGCATGTGCATGACTTTAGTAAATACACTGTGCATGCAGCCACTCCTAAGTGCTGACAGGCCACCACATTGTGAACAGCACACCCAAGGGAAGAATCAGGGGAGAAGATACACAAACCTGAGAATCATGCCAATGTAAAAAACCCCAAATCAAGGGTCAGATGGGACACATCAAGTCACCTGCCTGGCCCTCTTCCAAGTGTACTTTATCTCCTTTCAATCCTGCACTAAAACTTTTTAATAAACTCACTCCTGCTCTAAAACTTGCCTTGGTCTCTTATACTGCCTTATGCCCCTTGGCTGAATTCTTTCCTCTGTGGAGGCAAGAATCAAGTTATTGCAGGCCCATGCAAATTCGCCACTGCTAACTTCCCTGGTGGGAATTAGAATCCTGTTTTACTTCATTTATTCTTTAGCTACATATTAAGGACTTAGTACTTACCAAGCACTGATTACCGAGGCCCAGTTTTTGCCTTTGTGGTCTTAATGATTAGCATGGAGAGATTGATACGCATTGGAATGGTTTATTTTTAAATGTTCTGCTACTAGTGTATGTTTTATATTATAAGGAAAAATTTGAAAGACTTTAAAATGGACAAAATTTTGTGTTCACTTGCTAAAAAAAGTGTTCTCATTGGCATACTTGATTTATTTAGAATTTGACATTTTGTTTTGTAGAGCTTTGGGATTTTTTTTATCCGTCCATCCATCCGTCTGTCCATCCATTCATGCAACCATGCTTTCATCCACGCATGCGTGCATGTATCCATCCATCCATCCATGCATCCATCTGTCTATCCATTCATCCATTCATCCATACCTCCATCCAAATTGAGCACTTTCCATGTGCTAAGCACTGCTCTGAGTCCTAATGACACAAACAGTGAGTAAAACTGATAAAAAGCCCTGTTCCTATGGAGCTCACATTCTGGTGGATAAGGCCTTAAAAAACAAAGTGAAACAAATATGTGAAATATATAGAACATTACATAATAATGGGTGTTAAGAAAAAACCCACAAGGAATAAGGTTAGTGACAGGGTTCCGAACACACTACCCCACAATATGGCGCTTTGGCACATTGAATATCTTAAGCTGAAGAAGTGTGGGAAAGGCTCTTACTTTGCCTTCTCTTCTGAAGCATGTCTTAAGACCCTCCTGTGAGTGCCTTCCCTGGACCTGAAGGAAAGGAGAATCCTTATCTCTGAAGAAGGAAGAATGCTGAAAGGAATATGAATAAACAGATCTTGTTAAATTTCCTACAGCTGGCTATCCTGCAAGTCATACCCTTCTGTCCTATTGTAGCAGGACCAGCTGCAGACAAAACTCCTCAGACACAGAGTTAAAGAAGGAAGTGGTTTATTCGTCCAGGAGCATCAGGCAAGACTCCTGTCTCAAGAGCCGAGCTCCCCGAGTGAGCAATTCCTGTCCCTTTTAAGGGCTCACAACTCTAAGGGGGTCTGCATGAGAGGGTCGTGATCGATTGAGCAAGCAAGGGGGTATGTGACAGGGTCTGCATGCACCAGTGGTCAGAGTGAAACAACAGATCGGAAAGTTTCACAATGTCTTTTCTATACGATGTCTGGAATCTATAGATAACATAACCAGTTAGGTTAGGGGTCAATCTTTAACTACCAGGCTTAGGTCAGGCAGGCCCAGGCCTGGTTTCGGGTCTGGTTCCTCAGTTTCGAATCTGGTTCCTAGACCCCGGGCTACCTGCCTTTTGTTTCGCTTTTCTTTTCTTTTGAGTATAAAACAATATAAAACAATATGAGAGGGTCTGTCTCTCTTCTCTCACTATCATGTTTTTCCACAATGTTCCACTCTTCATCAAACCTAGTATAAAAATGCTTAGGCTTAACCACATAGTTGGGTCTTCATTTCCTTGTGAAGGCTCCAGTGTCCTGTAAAAATTATATTAAATAAATTTGTATGCTTTTCTCTGTTAACCTGTCTTTTGTTAGTCTAATTTACAGATTCCCAGCCAGACAACCTAGGAAGGTATGAGAAAAAGGTATCTTTTTCCTTCCTTACATTAGGAAGTGTGTATGTGTGAGTATGTGAATGTGTGTTCAGGTGGAGTGTGGTTGGTGAAATATTTTGATGAGGTGGCTGGAGAAGGCCTCACCTAGCAGGTGACATTAACTGTCCAGTCAGTCTTGAGGTCTAGACCTCTTCTGGCCCTCCCTTTTCTGCTTGTCATTTCTGTTCTTTTGGAGACAGGTGTTCTATGGACACTCATTTCACCAAATAAGGTGCTCAGAGTTCTGCAAACATGATTTTAAAATATTTTAGAAAGAAGTTGCTATTTTAGAATTCTTTTTACATTTTGAAACATTGTTTTGACACCTTAGAAAAATTATTATTCAACTTTTAGTAAAACTGGGTGACTATTACTTGGACCTCAGCCTCAACTTTTTTTGTTGTTTTTCTTTAAGCTTTAAAAAACCTGCCAATCTAGAAACCTCATAGCTTTCTGGGGACAATTTGAATTCAGTTTTAAAGGTAAACTGCTCTTTTGTTTTGGGAAAATCTCTTGACTAAGGCCTTTAGATATGCATTTGAAGACTTCTTTCAAATGTTGTCCTTTTTTTCCCACCTTTACAGTTGGGGAAGGCCTAAAGGTGGTGTGGGATAAACGGAAGCAGATGTTTCAGATGGAGATCATATTCTGTATAGTCATGAAATTGAGTAGATCCTTCATGTTTTCTTTAGAGAATTTGTTTTCCCCTCTAAATGTAGATCCCATAGTCTCTGAAAATGATTGTTCTTGTGGAGATTGCATGTGTACTCTTGATACAGGAGTTAAGAATAAATTACTTAGGCAGATAGTGAGGATACTGGAGTTCTTGGTAAGGTTTTCCTTTTTAATGAAAAGTAGTGCCAAATCATTTTCTAACAAAGAGCAGCCTGTAAAATCGAGCTGCAGACATAGATGCTGGGGGTTGTGCCAATCATGTTAAAAATGGCAGCTCCATCTTCCCTTTTCTCTTTGCCATCCACGTGTACAGCGGAGCAGACAAGATGATGCTGGTCAAGTGGAAACTCCATTTGCATAATAAGATTAGGGTGGGGTGGCCTGCCTTCCCAGCGCTATGTAAATATCATACCTGACTGAACCAATCTGTGTGCCCTAGGTAAATCAGACACCATCTCCTCAAGTCTGCCTATAAAATCCAGCGAACTCCACCCGGCCTTTTCCTCAAAAGCCCCTCTTTCTCACTAGAGAGAGAGCTGTTCCCCTTTCTCTTTTCTTCTGCGTATTAAACCTCCACTCATAAACTTCTTGGGTGTGTCAGTGTCCTAAATTTTCTTGGCGTGAGACGATGAACCCTGAGTATTTACCCTAGACAATGAAGCCGCTTCACTCTCACTCATGCCATGGTCCAAGTATTTGTCAAAGATTAGGAGAGATACCACTTCAGTAGGAAGAATGCATAGGCAAATGGATACCTCAAATTTAGGGAGGGGACTCAAAAAGGGATTTGACTGAGATTGTTAAATTTTACTTTTATAAACTGTTCTGTTGAAGGACTGCAAATAATTTTATTAAAATCGAATAACATAGACTTTAGGAAAATGTGCAAGTATTGAATTACAATGGATTGTCCTTTTACAACTCTTAGGGCAAGACTAACTTCCAGTGGGTTGGAGATGGAATATCTCTTATAAATTACTGTTGCAAGAGATCAGTTCTGGGGCAGAGAGATAAAAATTTTTGGAGGCAAATATTTAGTTATTCTCTTTGAGTGAGACAACAGTTTTGCTTGTAGACAGGTACCTGAACCTCCTCTGTAGTAGAAAAGATGAGCAGGCCTCTGCACCTGGAGAAATTATGGAAATTGTCAGAAGTGTTAGAAGTAGAACAACTCCATCTTGAATAGGGGCTGGGTAAAATAAGGCTGAGACCTACTGGGCTGTATTCCCAGGAGGTTAGGCATTCTTAGTCACAGGATGAGATAGGAGGTCAGCACAAGATACAGGTCACAAAGACCTTGCTGATAACGCAGGTTGCAGTAAAGAAGCTGGCCAAAATCTATCAAAACCAAGATGGCAACAAAAGTGACCTCTGGTTGTCCCCACTGCTCATTATACACTAATTATTATACCTTAACATGCTAAAAGACACTCCCACTAGCACCATGACAGTTTATATATGCCATGGCAACCTCAGGAAGTTACCCTATATAGTCTAGAAGTGGGAGGAACCCTCAGTTCTGGGAATTGCTCACCCATTTCCCAGAAAATTCATGAATAATCCACCCCTTGTTTAGCATATATTCAAGAAATAACTATTAATACAAGTGTAATCACTGAGCAGCCCAAGCTGCTGCTCTGCCTATGGACTAACCATTCTTTATTCCTTTACTTTCTTAATAAACTTGCTTTCACTTTATGGATTTGCCTCAAATTTTTTCTTGTGCGAGATCCAAGAACCCTCTCTTGGGGTCTGGATCTAGACCGTCTTCCGGTAACAAAACCAGGCAAGAATTCTGAAATTGAATTTTTGTTTTAGATTCTAAGAGTGACCACTTCAAATAGCAGTTGTTGGAGAAAAAAAACTTTCTCTGCCTTTTTAGATTCTGTGCTTGGAGGCCTGTACATTAAACTGACAAAAGACAGATCAGCAAGAGAAAAGACAGATTTTTATGCAGAAGTTCACAGAAAAACATGACTTAAGGTGGTGGTTAGAATTTGGGGCTTATATACTATCTTAAACAGAGATGGGGAAGGGAAAAGGGACACTTTTGGCAGAAAAGATGACTTTTTAGGTGAGGGGGTGTGGAGAAAGGGCATTTATGAAAAGAAAAATGACTTTTTGGAAAGATGAATGGTTCTTAGAATAGATGGGAGATAGGATAGTTTTGTAACAACGTCTATTTGGGTGTGGTGCCAACTTCTCAATTTTCTCTTAAGGAAAGATTAGAGTTGCTCTCAGAAAGGGTATTTATGAAAATTGAGTTGTTGGGGGGCCCTGCTTTTAGGCAGATAAGGAATCTCAGTAACTCAAATGCCATCAGCTCAAAGTAATTTTTTTATGCCGTAGTAGACCCCATTCACAGTTCAAGCCACTCTGTTTTGTTTGTCCCTTAGTTATCCTCACATATCTGTTAAAAATGCTGGTCTGCCTTTGAGCTGTGAAGAACTGGGGACAGAATTCCCCCGTGCTGAGGAAGTAGGAATGCAGTTGTCATGCAAGCACAAAAGGAGATAGGTGTACATAGCAGCAGAGGAGTTTTCTCATAAAGGAACTGGCATTAATAATTGACAAGATATGTGGGGATTTAATTTCTGAAACGAAGAGCAGCAGGAGTCTGAGCTATTATTATTTGACATTTTAAAAAGTTTCCTTATTTTGGTGTCTGGGTTTGTGAGATCTATGACATATTTATTTAACAAATACTTATTGAAGTCTTAATATGTGCCAGGTACTGTTATGTGTTTAAGATATATCAATGAGCACTGCAGAACCTCAAGGAGCATACATTCTAATGCAGGAAGATGGACAATAAAAAATAAATTATTCAGTATGTTGGAAGATGATTGGTACTATGGGAAAAAGCTAGAGCAGGTAAGATAGGGGAGTAAATAGGATGATGAAAATGGGGTGAGGAGTTGTTGATTATGGCCTAATATGGTTTGGCTGTGTCCCCACCCAAATCTCATCTTGAATTGTAGCTCCCATAATTCCCATGTGTTGTGGGAAGAACCTGGTGGGAGATAACTGAATCATGGGGGTGGTTTCCCCCATCCTGTTCTCATGGTAGTAAATAAGTGTCATGAGATTTGATGGTTTTATAAGAGCTTTCCCCTTTCTCTTGGCTCTCATTTCTCTCTTGTTTGCCACCATGTAAGATGTGGCTTTTGCCTTCCACCATGATTATGAGGCCTCCCCTGCCATGTGGAACACTGAGTCCATTAAACCTCTATATTTATTTATTTTTGAGATGGAGTCTCACTGTGTCGCCCAGGCTGGAGTGCAGTGGCCTGATCTTGGCTCACTACAAGCTCTGCCTCCTGGGTTCACGCCATTCTCCTGCCTCAGCCTCTCCGAGTAGTTGGGACTACAGGCGCCCGCCACCACGCCCGCCCAATTTTTTGTATTTTTAGTAGAGACGGGGTTTCACCGTGGTCTCGATCTCCTGACCTCGTGATCTGCCCGCCTCGGCCTCCCAAAGTGCTGGGATTACAAGCGTGAGCCACCGTGCCCGGCCTAAACCTCTTTTTATTTATAAATTACCCAGCGTTGGGTATGTCTTTATTAGCCGCATGAAAATGGACTAATACATTGACATTTAAAATAGGGTAGTCAGGGTTGGCCTCATTGAGAAGGTGACACATGAGTGCAAACTTGAAGGAATTGAGGGAATCAGCCACATGGATACCTAGGGGAAGTATCCCATGCAGAGGGAATACCAATGCAAAGGGCCTGAGGTAGATATGATAGACTGAATAATGACCTCCCAAAATATGTTCATTTGTTAATGCCCAGAACCTGTGAATGTTACTTAATATGACAAAAGGGACTTTACAGATATGATCAAATTAAAGATTTTGATATGGAAGATTATCTGGATTATTGAAGTGGGTGCAAGGTAATCTAACTCCTTATAAGAAGGAGTGTACAGGAAAAGCCAGAATCAGGAGAAGTAAATGCGGTGATAGAAGCAAGGGTTGGAGTGATGCACTCTGAAGATGGAGGAAGGGGCCCTGAGCCAAGGAATACAGGAGGCCACCAGAAGCTGAAAAAGGCAGAGGAATGGACCTTCCCCTCCGAGCCTCCAGAAGGAACCATCCTTGCTGGAGCCTTGGCTTTAGTCCGGTGAAACTGATTGCAGACTTCTAAACTCCAGACTGTAAGAGAATACATTTGTGTCGTTTTAAGCCACAGACGTTGTGGTAAGTTGTTACAATGGTAATAGGAAATTAGTACACTCTGACTTTGACCAAAATTGTTCGAGCAACAGAAAGTCTAGTGAGACTCGGGGGAGAGAGTGGTACCAGCAGAGGTCAGAGAAATAAAAGGAATGGAGAGGCCCTCCTGAATTCAGTTAAGATTGTTGTGCAGAGGAGTGAAATGAGCTGACTCTTACAATTCACTATGTGTATGTGTGTGTGTTTTGGGGGAGGATTTGGGAGGAGCCATAGGTGGTAGAACAGAGGTAGTTTAGAAACCTATTTCAGTAATCACGTATAGAGATGATGGTAAACCAGATCAGGCAGGTACCAGTGGAGGTGGTGAGATATACTTTAAGATAAGGCCAACAGTATGTCCTGATGAATCAGACATGGGATCTGAGAGAAAGAGAAGTGTCAAGAATGGCTCTTACATATTTGGCCTGAGCAATTGAAAGGCTACAGTTGTCAGTCAACTAAACTGAGGAAGACCACAGGTGGAACGTAGATCTAAAGTTTAAGACATATGTTACATATCCAAGTGGAAATCCAATTAGGCAGTCCTACAGGTTGGGAGTTCAGAGGAGGTTCTGGAGTGGAGATACAAATATGGCAGTTGTCGACAATATAGATGCTATTTAGGTATGAGATTAGATGAGATCACTGAAAGGGTAATTGTAGGCAGAGAAAAGAACAAGAAGGCCTAAGCCCTGGAATATTCCATCATTCAGAGGTTAGGGGTACAGGAATGATTGATAAAGAAAACAAAGAAGGAGCAACCAGTGGTGTAGAAGGAAAAACAACCACTTTCTTATCCAAGTGACGACAAACACTTGCATTCTGAAAGGAAACACACAACACTCTAGAGCCCAAAGAGGAAGGTCACTGTTGGGAGCCACCTCTCCGTGGGTCTCTTGTTTTTGCACATCTGTGGGCAGAGCACAGAGAACCTTTATTCCAGATTATCTCTTTAAGAATATTTGTGTAGTGAACAGCCTTGAAAGATATAGTGTTTCCCTCTGTAGCAGGAGCAGATTTATTGCCCAGTATAATAAAGATAATGCCTCCCTCCACTGCAAAGTTGAGGGTGGTTTGCTAAATCTTATGATAAAAGATTGGGGATTCCAACGCTTGTGTTTCATCAGATGTGGCATAAACCCACCTGGGCCCCTCTGCATGGCCCTTGAAGGACTTGAGGGTGGAAAGGGAACTGATAAATATGAATCTCATGCTTCTTGCTGTGCTGTGAGTAATAAAGTCCTTTGTCTCTGACCCAGTAGTCTCATGTCTTCTGCCAGCATCTATGAAACTGTGGCAGGCTAACTTATTAGCTTGCAAGTAGAGTAAAATCCTTTCACAGTTCTTGAGAGTCATAGTTCTTCGATTATCTGGATGTGTTGAAAATTGCCCTGTTGCACAGCAATATAAAAACACTAAATAAATGGTGTCTTAACAATTTTCAAGGATAGCCTTTCTAGAATTTACCACATACCTTCCCGTTTTCTAAAAGACAAAAGTTCTGAAATAATTTTTGATGTTTCTGGGTTTGATGTGTGGTTGGGCCCCAAAGGCCCACTGAGTTACAGAGTTGTCAGTGTCTTTGTGATTCTCAAACTGTCCTTTATGTAAGAATCACCTAATATGCTTATGAAAAATGTGCTTTTCTGGGCCACACCCTCCAAGATTCTAATATGCAGCTCAGAACCTTACCTTTTAAACAAATCCTCAGGTGATTCTAATGTAAGTGCTTTAGGCCCACACCTTGAGAAATTCTGCTTTTTATAAAATGACTCTGGATTAGCAAGGGCCTGACCTCTTTTGGTTGTATTTTATAGTTGTCTACACTCTCTTCTTACTGTCATTTGTAAATTATTTTTGCTAAATAATTTCTAGCAGTTTATCCTGTTTCATATTTCTGTGCCCTAAGAAACACAATAGCCAAGCCTGTTAGAATAGTGTCTAAATAAAATAGCTTTAAATGAAGATAGAGACATTCCATTGGTGCAACATGTGTGACCTTTGGTGCAAAGCTCTTGTAACTAGATTTGAGCTTTTTAGAGTAATTTTATTTTACTTTTTTGATTAACTGTATTTCAGAGCTATATGCTGCCATATAACTGCTATCTGGACAATTGATTGAATTGATTCCAATCCTTTCCTCAAGAGAATTTAAAATAGCTTTTACAATATTTACTGATAACCAGTAGAATTTACTGATAACTAATCCTTTCCCCAAAATAATTTAAAGTATCATATATATACACACATATGTATGTATATATGTACATATACATGTACATATATATGTGTGTATGTGTATATATGTATATGTGTATATATATATACATATATATGTATATGTGTATATATATACATATATATGTATATGTGTATATATATATACATATATATGTATATGTGTATATATATATACATATATATGTATATGTGTATATATATATGTATTTTTTTTTTTTTGAGACGGAGTCTCGTTCTGTTACCCAGGCTGGAGTGCAATGGCTCGATCTCGGCTCTCTGCAACCTACGCCTCCTGTTTTCCAGTGATTTTCCTGCCTCAGCCCCATGAGTAGCTGGAGTTACAGGCATGTGTGCTACCATGCCTGGCTAATTTTTGTATTTTTAGTAGAGATGGGGTTTCACCATGTTGGTCAGGCTGGTCTTGAACTCCTGACCTCGTGATCTGCCCGCCTCGGCCTCCCAAAGTGCTGGGATTACAGGCATGAGCCATCGTGCCTGGCAATAATGTTGATAAAAAGTAATAAAATAGATATAGAAAATCAGATCTATGGAAAAATGGAGAATGCAAAATGATGTCATGTGGATTAAGTCACTGCCATACTGAACGTGATACTTGCTTGTGAGATTCCTGGCAGTCAGTGCAAAAGGGGGAATACAATTAGTTGCATGCTTCTTCTTTAAAAGGAAGAAGCACAGGTCTTAGAAAATACA
The DNA here is from genome assembly GCF_028858775.2 of Pan troglodytes. NCBI lineage: Eukaryota > Metazoa > Chordata > Mammalia > Primates > Hominidae > Pan > Pan troglodytes. The sequence goes on along the minus strand of NC_072408.2, from coordinate 26,112,157 downwards.
GGATTTTTTTTTTTTTTCCTGGCAGCATATCCTAGAATACATTTATCTGAGGGGCTTTTCTTTTTCTTAAAATTTATTTTTTTTTTAATTTTTTTAGTTTTACTTATCTGTTGTGACCTTCGGGAAGGGGCTTTTCTTTGTAGAAGGCATTGAGTGATAGGTTCGATAATCTACCCAACTATTTTTTTAAGCAGCAAACGCATAGGCAAACGTCTTTTGACTGTTTCTTATAGCAATATTTCGTGGAAGCTTAAGGTATCATTAAAACATAGCTCAGTCAAAGCAATGCTGTGAGGGGCTGAACTCCTGTGGTCCCAGTATATATCATTTTCATAATTTAATAAAGCGAGGTATAACTGTTTAATTTTGGAGAAAAAAATGCTTGCAGAGAAAAAGTTCACATTTCTCTCCTGGGATGAATGACTGATGTAATATTTCTCAACGAGACAATTAAACTATGATACATAATGTGCCTACTGCTTTGACCCATTGGGTTAGTTCGTACATGCTACATTACGTTACCCTTCTTACGGGAATCTGCAAATACTTTATGTGAATCCTAGCTGGTTGGGGCTTTTGCTTTGTAGACTGTTGTTCTGCTCACCAAATTGATTAAAACCTGCTTACTTTAAACCCAAGTCTTAAAACTTTAGTGTACTCTTGCACTATTATCATTTGTGCTTGTGCTATATGTTTTGAACATATCATTCATCACACAGTCCTTTGAGGCACTGCATAAAATTACCACTTTGACTATAAGACAATATGTTAGCCAACTGTGACTAAAAAGGTGTTTAGATACTAGCTGTCAGCATGGTTTGAAACACCCACCTAAATATGGAAATTGTGGGAACAGCAAAAATTCCAACGTGCCTCTAAACACAATGTTAAAGAAATACTGACTGCCAATATTGGTCAAAACAGAACAATTTTAGAAAGAGAAGAATCAGCTTATATAAATTGGTAGTAAGTGGAAAAAAGGTAGGCATGTGTCTTTATTTTTAAGTATCTTGCGTACTTTGGAAATAGACAATTGGTTACATAGAACTTTATGATGTATAAAAATAAAATTTTTTGCTAGTTTCAGGCTTTTACTGCTGTAGGTAGAAATGAACTCTTCTATCCATAGTAAATTTTTGTTGTTGTTGTTATTATTGTTGTTAAATGTATTTTAAAAATAATTTCTTTTAAAAGTTCTTTTAAAAGTCACCAACCAACTTCTTTTTAGGGTATGGAGGTGTTTTTTTTTTAATAGGTAGAATAATATTTGTGTTTTTAACTGGAGGATGAGCCCAAATTATTTCATATTTCTACTTGAGTGAGATTTTCTATGTTATCTTAATATGCTTTTTACCATTCACCAGCAAGCAGCATAGCAACCGAGATAATTATATAAACACTCTATGTAAAAATATTCTATCTAAATCTGTGTAATTATATAATAACATAATATATAAGCTATATTTTCAGACTACCTCTCAGAGATTGCAAAGCTCTTATACAGATGTGTTCTGGAACATATAGGAATCTGAAGGCAAGAGGGGATTTTAAAATTGATGGCAAGGTTGAAAACAGTCTGTGTTCCAGATCTCTCAATTGTTGCCTTGAATATGAAAATATTATTGCAACAGAAACAAGGTATTTGCCACTTCTCAAGAAAATTTTATATGCCCCCAGTATGGTCATCTGAATCAAATGGTTAAACATTCTCATCAAAAATTCTTACCCTCTAAGTGAACAGGTTGGATGTTTTCTAGGATGCTTGACTGGGCATTAAAGAACATTTTGGGGTTGTCATGAGTGGGCAAAGTGGGGACTTAACAGTGGTGGTGAACATAGCTTCCAGCAGCCAAACACATCCTTCTACATGAGTCTTTGCTAATTCTTGGAAGCCAGGCCAATTGGAAAAGAACCCCAATAGGCCAGAGAAAAGTAGAGAATCAAAGTAATTAATAAACGTAATGGTTTTATAGGTGACTATGATTGAATGATGAATAAAACCCAGTATAACTGGTAGAAAAGCAAGCTGCTTTTCAGTTTTTGGGATATATTGATCCTGTCGTTAGTTGTGGTTCATGAATTGAAAAAGGAAAGGGTGAAGGTTAAAAAACAAAAGCCACTGGCATTTGAATAGGAGACTCAAAACAGTTGGGAAAAGTAATGACTCAACTTGATTTTCCTTTCTCTGGCAGCTCAGTGTTGTCTTTGTTTTTCCCTATGGGCTTTGTATGAAAGTAATAGGGACTCTTTAAAGGCAAATTATGCTTAAAAATACATAAAGTTGCCATTTGTTGAGCACTGCTATATATTTTTTAAAGAAGACCGCATCGCAAATTATCTTACAATTGTATTTGAGCAATTTTCTATGTTATCTTGATATGCTTTCCACCATTCATAGAAATGGAGAAAAATATAAAAAACAATGTGTACAAATAAAGTATTAAGCCAAAGTGTGCATTCTACCTTGTATCCTATTATCACTGTTGGATGGGCATCCTATCCTATCCCCTGCCCCAACTACTCAGATTGATAAAATTGAGGGTAAGTGGATTTAAGAGGCTTGCTCAAGTTCACATGGCTATTAACTATAGTGTGGAGATCCCCACCCAGGTTTGTGTCTAAATGGGGTATTTAAACCCAAATCCCAAGGCTGGAATTCTTTCCATGAATTTCCTAAATAATGATCTCATCCAGCTTTAGCTTGATTGATTATCTTGGAATCAGGCAGAATGACTGCATCACAGAGCACTTGTAAAAAGAAAAGTAGTCAAAGAGACTGGTTTCATCAGAAGTGTTTAGAAAGAAATCAGATTTACTCCAAAGGAAAGTTCAAAGGGTTCAAAAGTTTGAAGATCCACAGGAAGGAGGCTTTCCTTCCAAAGGAAGGATTTATGTTTGGGACAAACGTTGCTGTAGGGCAGTGTTTCCTAAATTTACCTTATTATAAGGCTCTCTCGGGGTGCTTGTTAAAGAATACAGAGTGTTAGACTTCTCGCTGAGAGAATCTGGTTCAGTAGGCTTTATGCAGTAGGGCCCAGAAATCTGTATTTTAACAACGACCCTTCTTCCCCACCCCCAAGGTTGTTTTATGATTAGGTAAGTTTGGAAAACACTGCTTAAAAAGGATAGCTCCATATTCTGAATGCCCAGAATCTAACAGAGATATGTCTTTTAAATAGAAGTTAGAAAAAGAGTACAAGTATAACAAAGATTCATCAAGATTGTGTTTAAAGGTAGCTGTTAATAGCCAGCTCTGTGAAAAAGTCAGAGTAAATGGGATTCCAGTAAAATAAAAGATAGTATACATATTATTCAGTGCTCTCTCAGATGCGTGTGGCCAAAGAGTGGCTCACTGCAAACCAGTTTAAGCAAAAAGAATGGTGTGGGTGTAGGGTGGGATATATTGGTTCACAAATGCGGGAAAGATCTAAAGGCTTAAATAATGTGTGGGTTTAGCTTCCTGACTGCTGTGCCATCTTCAGGGAAGGTTGTGATTGGTCAGCATGAATCATCTGCCCACCCCTATCATCCGTATGGACTGTGATTGACAGTTACGTGCACCACATGAAGAAAAAAGCAGAGTTCTTCAAAGAGCACGATACTGTAAGAGAAGGAATGGGGGACGAGATCTAGTGCTGCAGGATTAAAAAAACAACCAAACCAAACAGCTGCTACTCTTCACACTTCATTATTCCTTTCCCTTTATTTTGTGAAATATTTAAGTATTTTTATAAATTGTGATATTAGCTGCTTAAAGTATTGTAAATAAAATTAAATATTGTAATTAAAGATGTATATATAACTCCCAAGGTGGCATTTTGCTGTACATTTCCCACAGCCCAGCTTGAATTGACTTTGCCACTCATTTTTCCATTACCATGGAATAGAGAAAGAATATGGCCTATAGGGCAACTAATGAGCCTCTTAGGACTTGCCCAACTCCCAAATAATGAATACATCATTATTTCATTCCTTTTTACATCCAAACTTCCTTAAATGACCTGTTTGAAATGATAAATTATCTCTGAAAATTGATTTCTTTCCAAAATTAAAAGCATCAATTTTGTTAGAGATTTCCAGCGATGTTTCAAAAAAAAAATTCTGTGACTTTACTTCCTTGCCTATGCATTAAGTCTTCCTCCCAAAAAAGGGTTCGTTCTCAGTAGTTGCAATAATCAAGCAATAAAATAATGTCTGAACACCTTTTACGGAAAAGTTGAGATTTAAAAAATATTTTAGCATACTAAAAAATATCAGTTATGTTGGCAGCTTTTTAAAGGAAAATACCCTCCTTTGAAACCAAAGATGAACGAGGCAATGAAGGAAAAACCATTCATTCATCCACTTAACAAATCTTAAATAAAAAGCCCACTATGTGGCACATTATAATAAGCAGTTTCATTTTGGGAGTCTTGGTGCATGTTTCTCATTATCAGGGGTAAGATAAGTGTGTCTGCAATATCGATTCTCTACGTCTCTCAGAAATTGGTTGCATAACAACTTTTTGCTCAATAAATTTTGGAGACTCCTGGGATTGTTGCCTTATCAGAAACATAGCTAGGCAAAGTTGATCTTTTGCACCAGCTCAGCAATTTTTTGGCACTTTTTCCTTGCCTTCTGTTCCATTTCCCTCTGATCTAGTCCTTGCAAACTTTGTGCCCTGAGTGCTGTCCCTTTGGTGCTTCGAAGGACCCGACCACTAGCACTGTATAGTCCTACTCTCCTACATTGTCCTATCTTCCAGAGTTACTCCTTGTTACCAGTTGTGATAAATTTTGGTTGGTGTTGTAAAATGGCATTATGGTTAGCAACATAAAAATACATGAATCCTATCAGGTTTTCAGGTTTTTTTTTTCTCTGCATTCCTAAAGAGTTTGCAAACATCGCAAAAAAAAAAAAAAAAAAAAGAAAATCAAAAAAATACTTTGCTCACTGTGCTAGGAGGAAGCTCTGGTGAGCTCAGCAGGACTTGCTGGCTCAGGCTGGAGGACCAAGGAGCTTCCTTCTTCTCCAGCCTAAACTAGAACCTTGAGTATTGCTGCCATATAATAAAAGACCTCTGTTAGGATTCTTCAGAAAAATTCTTTGTATGATGGTGGCTGAGAAGTCTCACATTTGCTATCTGCAAGCTGGAGGCCCAGGAAAGCCCGTGTTGTAGTTCTAGTCCAAGCTCGGAGGGTAGAGAATCAGAGGGGCCAAGATGTTAGTTTTGGTTTGAGTCCAAAGCACCAAGAACCAGAAGCACCAATGTTTGAAGGCAGGAGAAGACAAATATTCCATCTCCAAAAGAGAAAGCAAATTTGCCCTTTCTTAGCCTTTGTGTTTTATTCAGGCCTTCAAAGGATTGGAAGATGCCCACCCCACTGGTAAGGGTGGATCTTCTTTACTCAGTATACTGATTCAAACGCGGATGTCTTCTGGAAACACCCTCACAGACACCCCCAGAAATGTTTTACCAGCCATCTGGGCATCCCTCAGCCCAGTCAAGTTCATGCATAAAATTAATCATCATGAGGCCCATTTAGCACACTTCCACTACGTCCGAGAAGATGCAGCCAGGGAGAGACAGATGGATTTCTGGTCTCCCATGAGGGCCTCCCTGGCTGTCTTGTGGGATAACAAATCCTTAAATGTGCCTCTAAGATTTGCCTCCTCTCCAAGAACACGTTTTAGAAATGGTTTTGAACATGGAGCCTCTCCTAATAACCGTGAATTGTTCTGTACTAGCTTTTTCTTCACACTGCACAAACCGGTATTAGTAGATTAGACTTCACTTCTGAAGAGCTAGTTGTAGGCATTTATATGACACTCTTCAGCTCTACTCTAACTGTGGTGCAGTACGGAGGGATGAAGCTGGAAGGCAGAAAATGTATCTAGCTCCCCTCTGCTCCACACTGCCCCTTGACTATAGGCAATTCACTTAGATTCTCTGAACCTCAGTTATCTGATTTAATCTAAGTACACTATTACTGAAATATCCTTCTGAAGGCAAGATAAACTCTTAATGTACCTAACATCTACAAACCCTAAACCTCTTAGGCAGGCTTTTCAGGATCCCAAAGTGTGAGGACTTTTTTTTTTTTTTTTTTTTTAAATCTATTTACTTAAAAGGGATTGAAAATAAAGGCAGAGGCTTCACCTGTCTCTCAAACTTCAGAACAGATCTCCCCAAGAGGCTCGCTTATGTCACACTCTCCAGGCTTCCTGGGAGAACAGATGCAAAGAGCTCTTAGACATGAAGCACATGCCCTTGGGACAGCAGGATGGAGACACTGTAACCAGAAGAAACTGACTGTGGTCCCAGTTCCTGAAAGCAGTGTCTCAGGTGGCAAGTAGCTTTAAGAGGGCCAAGGTACTCGTATCTGCCTGCAGATGTGGTTTGGCAGGAACAGTGTTTCTGGGAACAATGAAGGGTTTCTCAGGAAGTAAAAGGCAAACAAAATGAAGCTCAGTGGAGGAAATTCTTCCCTGACTGAAAGTTCGTCTGACATAAAATTCTGTCTATATAAATCTGTTTTGGAATACCTTCTTGATCACCTTGAGAATTAGTGGGGTCTTAGAGAGTTAGCGACTCCTGCTCATAAACTCATTGACTGTTTGGAGAAAGAAAAATTGTAGAAGAAAAAATATTTCTAAGAATATTCATTTGGAAAAACCCCGGTGTATAAACATGCCTTTGAAACTTGCACAGAGAGATCTTGTTTAGTTTCTAATAAGCAAGGCATTGGTAATAGAGCTGAGAAAGACAGCGCCATCATTACCAATGCACTGCAACCCATGCTCCCCGGGCCTCAACTGTCTATGCACACACAGGTTCATACTGATGGCAATAGCCACATTTCTCTGACTCTTGCTGTCATCTGTTCATGTCTAGGTGTCCCTGGTTCTTCTCTTCTTATTCAGTTATTTCTGGCCATATCCAGTGTGTCTCACTTGTGCTTAAGATAAATTCTATTGGCTAAAGACAATGCCAAATCTGCCACATTCTGCTTTCCCTCTCTGGTCCTCTTGGTCCCTGTGACCACCCTAGGGGCCATTGCTGCCCGGCTACTGTGGCTTGAATCAGCGAGACTACTCCAAGGGTACTCAGTGAGAGTTGCTTGATGCTCCCAAAGTACCCACCCTGAGGTCTCCAAGCAGCAAGGTTAGAAATGGGGAGGAGGCTTTTGTCCCTTTCTCAGGATCACATTGTTAGCCATTGTTACCTGTTACCTGGATACCAAATGCAGTATGCTGGCTCTACCCTGTGAGTTTTAGAATCTCTCATTTAGCCTGGGCCTGCAGTCTGTCTCTATAAAATGGCTTAGTATGAGGCCTTGGGGCAAGACCTGGGAATTGGAGAGATGACAGATGTTGCCCTCTTCTCCTCTCCCCCTTCCTCTTCCTCTGTATATGTCTTTGTTTTTTACCCCCCATGTAAGCCATTTTTTCTTTTTCAAATAGATGCTTGTTGGCCAACTGCCCCATTTTCTCATATATATGCCTTGAGGAGTAAAATCCTGAAATTTGGGACCCCTGCTTTGCTAATTTATTGTGTTTATTGCTATACTCATTTATGTAAGCTCTCTTTATTTAGGGTTGCCAGGTAAAGTGCAGGATTCCCAGTGAAATTTGATTTCAGATAAATAATCACTTTTTGAATAAATGTGTACCAAGTGTTGCATGGAACATACTTATACTAAAAAAATTATGTGTTACTTATCTGAAATTCGTATCATACTAGGTGTTCTGTATTTTTCTCTGCTAAATCTAACAACTCTAGTTTTTATCACTCTGTTTTAGTGATTTAAACATATTTAAAAAGCTTTTTATGATCATTTGGATGTAAGTTTTAGAATCCATTCTTTTTTTCCTATAAGCTTTTCTTCAGCCATAAATTCCTCTACCAGAGGGCTTTTAGAAATCTAAGCCCAAAGGTTGGAAAGTTGGCTGTCATAATCAAATTTTTTCACAGAGTTGAGAACCTTGCCTTGGAAAGCAGTGATCATAAAATTAGAGAGGGAGGGAGACATTTAATCAAGCATGTGGAGGCTATGAGGCCTGGGTTCCAATAGGATGAGGAGGGTGATTTGAGGTTGGAGGTCTTGGGTATTTTCCAACAGAGCTTTGGAATTCAGAGACCTTTGGGGTCATCACTCATGGCCTCGGTTATTGCTCAAAGCAGGTGTGACCTGACCAGAAAGAGTTGCCCAAAGTTAGAGAACAATATACACATGACATCAGTGAGAAGAGCATACTGGCAATTCTGATAACAGCTACATCTCCCAAGTTTTAATATTCTGTGTTGAAAAATTCTGAACAAAGACTCTGTGGATATATATAAAATGACAGAAAATACTTTCCCCTTAGAGATGAAAATAGAAATTGTGCCTTGAAAACCTTAACCTAAGAAATACAGTCTTTATTGATCTGAATTGCTAATGCAAAAATATTGTGTTTTTATTTTAAAATCTCTGTCTCTGCCTTAAAATTTTTCATAAATATTGTAGCAGAATATTAGCTTTCATTATTTATGAATCTGTTGAACTTTGCAAGGATTTTCTGTCAGTTAAAGGATAACAATTTTAAGGATAGTTCATTTTACATCATAAATAACCTAAAAGGTCATTCAGTATTTTACAATAACATTCAAAGAGAGAAGATATTGAGAGTAAGTATTAGAAGCTAGATAGAGGAGGCAGAGCAAGATGGCTGAATAGAAGCCTCTATCAATCATCCTTCCTGCAGGAACATCAAATTTAACAACTGTCTACACAAAAAAAGCACCTTCATAAGAACCAAAAATCAGGTAAGAGATCACAGTACATGGTTTTTAACTTCATATCACTGAAAGGGGCACTGAAGAGGGTGGAAAGACAGTCTTGAATTGCTGACACCACCCCTCCCCCATCTCCTGACAGCAGCCACATGGTACAGAGAGAGAATCTGTGTGTTTGAGGGAGGGAGAGCACATCTATTGTGAGACTTTGCATTGGAACTTAGTACTGCCAACACTGGGCAGAACTCAGCTGATGCCCATGGAGGGAGCATTCAGACCAGCTCTAGCTGGAGAGCAACTGCCTGTCTCAGCGGTCAGAACCTGAGTTTCAGGAAACCTTGCCAAAGTGGGCTAAAGGGCTCTGGATTCTAAATAAACTTGAAAGGCAGTCTAAACCACAAGGACTGCAGCCCTTAGGCAAGTCCTAGTGCTGTACCTGCCTCAAACTTGGTGGGCATATAACCTAGGGAGACAGCAGCTGGGGTGGGTAAGAGAGTGCTTGTGCTACCCCTCCCAGGCAGCACAGCTTGCAACTCTGAAAGAGACCCCTTCCTTCTGCTTGAGGAGAGAAGAGAAGAAAGAGGACTTTGTCTTGCAACTAGGATACCAGCTCAGCCATAGTAGAATAGGGCAATGTGGTCTGGGAGCTAGGGCATGGAATGGGAACCTCATTTCTAGATATACCCCAGGCCAGAAGGGAACCTGTTGCCTTAAAGGGAAGGACCCAGCCCTGGAAGGAGTAATCACCTGCTGACTAAAGAGCTCCTGGGCACTGAATAATCAGTAGCAGTAATCAGGTAGTATACACTGTGGGTCTTGGGTGACACTCTAAGACTTTCTGGCTTCAGGTGTGACCCAGCATATTCAAAGCTGTGATGGTTACAAAGAGAGACTTCTTGAGGAAACATAGGAAAGAGTAAAGGGGACTCTGTCTTTCAGCTTAGTTACCAGCTTGGCCACGGTGGAGAAGAGCATTAAGTAGGCTCTTGATGTCTCTAATTGTAGGCCTTGGCTCTTGGCCAGCTTCTGGGCCTACCCTGGGCCAGAGGTGAGCCCACTGCCATGAAGACTGAGTCCCAGGTTTAGCAGCATTTGCCCCAAGCTGACTGAAGTGCCCTTGGGCCTTAAATGAACATTGGCAGTAGCCTGGCAGTACTCCCTGTGGGCATGTGGCAGTAGTTTTCATGGGGAAAGAATCTTCTGCCTGGAGAAAGGGGAAGGAAGAGTGGGAAAAACTTTGTCTTCTGGTTTGGGTGCCATCTCAGCTGCAGTAGAATACAGCACCAGGTACATTTCTAAGGTGTCTGACTCCTGGCCCTGGCTCCTGCATGGCATCTCTGGACCTGTCTAGGGCCTGGGGAAGCTTGCCATCCTGAAGGGAAGAACACAAGCCTGGCTTACTTTGCCACCTACTTACTGTAGAACTCTAGGGCCTTGAACAAACATAGGTGATAGCCAGGTAGTGGTTATAGTGGGTTTTGGGTGAGACCCAGTTCTGTGCTGGCTTCAGGTCAGTCTGACACAGCAGAGACCCAGTGGTAGCGGCTCAGGGATGCTTGTGTCACTCCTTCCCCAGCTCCAGGCAGCTCAGCACAGACAAGGAGAGACTCTACTTGTTTGGGAGAAAGTAAGGGAAGAGAACAAAAGTCTATCCTTGGTAATCCAGAGAATTCTTCTGTATCTTCTCCAAGACCACCAACGTGGTATCTCTGCAAGTCTGAAAGAACCATAGCATTACTAGGCTTGGGGTACCCTCTAATGCCCATATGACTGCAGTAACCAAAAACTTAGATCATAACACCCAAGTCCGTTTGAATACCTAGAAAGGCTTTCCAAGAAGGATGGGTACAAACAAGCCCAGATTGTGATGACTACAGTAAATACCTAACTCTTCAATGCTAGACACTGATGAACATCCATAAACATTAAGACTATCTAGGAAAACATGACATCACCAAACTAACCAAATAAGGCACCAGAGACCAATCCCGGAGAGACAGATATATAAGACCTTTCAGACAGAGAATACAAAAATAGGTTTTGAGGAAATTCAAAGAAAATCAAGATAACATGGAGAAGGAATTCAGAATTCTATTGGATAAATTTAACAAAGATATTGAAATAATTAACAAGAATCAGGCAGAAACCCCAGAGCTGAAAATTGCAATAGACATACTAAAGAATCAATCAGAGTCTCTCACCAGCAGAATTGATCAAACAGCAGAAAGAGTTAGCTTGAAGACAGGCTATTTGAAAATTCACAGTCAGAGGAGAGAGAAGGAAAAAGAATAAAAAAGAGTGAAGCATGCCTGCAAGATCTAGGTCTAATAGCTCCAAAAGGCCAAATCTAAGAGTTATTGGTGTTAAATAGGAGGCAGAGAGAGAGAGAGAGAGAGAGAGTTAGAAAGTTTATTCAAAGGGATAACAACAGGGAATTTCCCAAACCCAGAGGAAGATACCAATATTCAAGTACAAGAACGCTATAGAACACTAAGCAGATTTAATCCAAAGAAGACTAACTCGAGGCATTTAATAATCAAACTCCCAAAGGGCAAGGACAAAGAACCCTAAAAGCAGCAAGAGAAAATAAATAATATGCAATGGAGCTCCAATGTGTCTGGCAGCAGACTTTTCAGTGTATATCATATAGGCCAGGAGAGAGTGGCAGGATATATATATAAAGTGCTGAAGGAAAAAAAAATGAAAACCTTTTACCCAAAAATTGGATATCCAGTGAAAATATCCTTCAAATATGAAGGAGAAATTAAAACCTTCCCAGACAAATAAAAGCTGGGGGATATCATAAACACCAGACCTGTCTGACAGGAAATACTAAAGGGAATTCTTTAATCTGAAAGAAAAACATGTTAATGAACAATAAATCATCTGAAGGTACAAAACTCACTAGTAATAGTACATAGACAAGCACAGAATATTATGACACTATAACTGTGGTGTGTAAATGACTCATGTCTTCAGTAGAAAAATGAAAAGATGAACTGATCAAAAAGAATAGCTATAACAACTTCTCAACACATAGTAAAATGAGATATAAATAGAAACAACAAAGAGTTAAAAAGGGAGACAAAGTTAAAATGTAGAGTTTCTAATAGTTTTATTTTGCTTGTTTATATAATCAGTATTAAGTTATCAGTTTAAAGTAATGAGTTAAAGATAGTATTTGCAAGCTTCATGGTAACTTCAAATCTAAAACATTCAATGGGTACACAAAAAATAAAAAGCAAAAAATTAAAACATAGCATCAGAGAAAAATCACCTTCACTAAATAGTAGACAAGAAAGAAGGAAAAAAGGAATATAAGATCACAAAACAACCAGAAAACAAATGACAAAATGGCAGGAGTAAGTCCTTACTTATCAATAGTAACATTGAATGTAAATGGAGCAAACTCTCCAACCAAAAGACATAGAGTGGCTGAATGGATACACAAGACCCAATGATCTGTTGCCTACAAAAAACACCCTTCACCAAGAAAGACACACAGAGGCTGACAGTAAAGGGATAGAAAAAGATATCCCGTGCAAATGGAAACCAAAAAGGGGCAGAAGGATTTATACTTATATCAGATGAGATAGATTTCAAGACAAAAACTATAAAAAAGACAAAGAATGTCATTATATAATGATAAAGCAGTCAATTTAGCAAAAGGATATAACAATTATAAATATATATGCATTCAACACTGGAGCAACCAGATATAGAAAGCAAGTATTATTAGTGCTAGAGAGAGAGGTAGACCCCAATGCAGTAATAGTGGGAGACTTCAACACCCCACTTTCAACATTGGACAGATTATCCAGGCAAAAATCAGCAGAGACTTTGGACTTAATCTGTACTATAGACCAAATGGACCTAAGAGATATTTACAGAACATTTCATTTAGTGGCTGCAGAATACATATTCTTCTCCTTAGCACATGAATCACTTGCAAGGATAGACCATATGTTGGACCACAAAACAAGTCTTAAAATACTAAAAAAATTGAAGTAATATCAAGTATCTTCTCTAACAACAATGGAAGAAAACTAGAAATCAATAACGAGAAATTTCAGAAACTATGCAGGCATACGGAAATTAAACAATATGCTCCTGAATGACCAATGGGTCAATGAAAAAATTAAGATGAAAATTGAAAAATTTATTGGACCAAATGATGGTGGAACCACAACATGCCAAAACCTATGGGGTACAGTGAAAGCAGTACTAAGAGGGAATTTTAGAGCTGTAAGTACCCACATAAAAAAGTAGAAAAACTTCAAATAAGCAACCTAATGATGCATCTTAAAGAACTAGAAAAGCAGGAGCAAATCAAACCCAAAGTTAGTAGAAAAAAATAAAGATCAGAGCAGAAATAAATAAAATTGAAATGAAGAAAGCAATACCTAATGATCAATGAAATAAAAAATTGGATTTGATAAGATAAACAAAATTGACAAGAGCCTAGCCTGACTAAGAAAGAGAGAAGACCCAAATAAATGAAATCAGCAATGAAAAAAGGGACATTATTGCTGATACCACAGAAATTCAAAGGATCGTTAGTGGCTACTATGAGTAACTATATGCCAATAAATTGGAAAACCTAGAAGAGATGGATAATTTCCTAGACACAAATAACCCACCAAGATTGAACTATGAAGAAATCTAAAACCTGAACAGACCATAACAAGTAAAATCAAAGCCGTAAAGAAAAGTCTCTCAGCAAAGAAAAGCCTGGGACTCAATGGCTTCACTGCTGAATACTATCACACACTTAAAGAAGACCTAATACTTATCCTACTCAAACTATTCCAAAAAATAGAGGAGAAGAAATACTCCAAAATCATCCTGTGAGGCCGGTATTGGGGTATACCAAAACCAGACAAAGACATACCAAAAAAAAGGAAGTTATAGGCTAATATCTCTGATGAACATTGATGCAAAAATCTCCACCAAAATACTAGCAAACCAAATTTAACAATACATTAGATCATTACATTACATTAGATCATTTACACTACATTAGATCCTTTCATTACAATACATTAGATCATTACATTAGATCATTTAACAATATGTAAGTTCATTCATCATGACCAAGTGGCATTTATCCCAGAAATGCAAGGATGGTTCAACATATGCAAATCAATCAATGTGATACATTGTATTAACAACATGAAGGATAAAAACCATATGATAATTTCAATTGATGCTGAGAAAGCACTTTGTAAAATTCAACATTCCTTCATGATAAAACCCTCAAAAACCTGGGTATAGAAGGAATTACCTCAATGTAATAAAAGCCATATATGACAGGCCCACAGCTAGTATCATACCAAATGGGGAGAAACTGGAAGGCTTTCCTCTAAGATCTGGAACAGGACAAGGATGTCCACTTTCACCACAGTTATTCAGCATAGTACCAGAAGTCCTAGCTAGAGTAATCAGACAGGAAAGAAAAAGAAATATAGGAAATCCAAACTGGAAAGGAAGAGGTCAAATTATCATTGTTCGCAGATGATATGATCTTATATTTGGAGAAACCTAAGGACTCCTTAAAAAACTATTAGAACTGATAAATTTAGTAAAGTTGCAGGATACAAAATCAACATACAAATATTAGTAGCATTTCTACATGCCAATAGTGAACAGTCTGAAAAAGAAATAAAGGGAGTAATCCCATTTACAATAGCCGCAAATAAAATTAAACACCTAGAAATTAACCAAATAAGTGAAGGATCTCCACATTGAAAACTAAAATTGAAGAGGGCGTAGAAAATGGGAAGATATTTCATGTTGATAGATTGGAAGAATCAATACTGGATTGGAAGAGTCAATGCAATTCCTATCAAAATACCAGTGACATTCTTCCCAGAAATAGAGAAAAAATTCTAAAATTTATATGGAACCACGAAAGACCCAGAATATCCAAAGCTATCTTAAGCAAAAAGAACGAAACTAGAGGAATTGCATTACCTGACTTCAAATTATTCTATAGAGCTATAGTAAACATCATGATACGGCATAAAAACAGACATACAGAACAATAGAACAGAATGCAGAACCCAGAAAGAAATCTGTGCATCTACAGTGCACTTATTTTTGACGAAGGTGCCAAGAACATACATTGGGAAATGGACAGTCTCTTCAATAAATGGTGCTGGGAAAACTGTATATCCATATGCAGAAGAAGGAACCTAGATCCTTATCCCTCACCGAACACAAAAATCAAATCAAAATGGATTAAAGACTTTAAGACCTCAAACTATGAAACTACTAAAAGAAAACATTGGGGAAACTCTCCAGGACATTGGAGTGGGGAAAGATTCCTGAGTAACAACCCACAAGCACAGACAACCAAAGCAAAACTGGACAAATGGGGTCACATCAAGTTAAAGAACTTCTGCACAGCAAAGGAAGCAACCAACAATGTGAAGAGACAAGCCACAGAATGGGAGAAAATATTTGCAAACTACCCATCTGACAAGGGATTAATAACCAGAATATAAGAGGAGCTCAAAAACCTCCATAGGGAAAAATATCAAATCATTTGATCAAAAGATGGGCCAAAAAATCTGAATAGACATTTCTGAAAAGAAGACATACAAATGGCAAACAGATATATAAAAATGTGCTCAACATCAGTGATCATCAGAAAAATGCAAATCAAAACTACAGTGAGATATCATCTCACTCCAGTTAAAATAAATGGCTCTTATCCAAAAGACAGGCAATAACAAATGCTGGCAAGAATGTGGAAAAAAGGGAACCCTTGCACACTGTCGTTTTTTTTTTTTTTTTTTTTTTTTTTTAAATGGAGTCTTAGTCTGTTGCCCAGGCTGGAGTGCAGTGGCACGATCTTGAATCTTGACTCATGGCAACCTCCGTCTCCTGGGTTCAGGTGATTCTCCTGCCTCAGCCTCCCGAGTAGCTGGGATTACAGGCATGCACCACCACACCTGGCTAATTTTGTATTTTTAGTACAGATGGGATTTCACCATGTTGGCCAGACTGGTCTTGAACTCCTGACCTCTGGTGACCTTCCTGCCTTGGCTTCCCAAAATGCTGGGATTACAGGTGTGAGCCACCTCACCCAGGCCCCTTTTACACTGTTGATGAGAATGTAAATTAGTCAAACCACTATGAAGAACAGTTTAGAGGTTCTTCAAAAAACTAAAAATACAGCTACCATATGATCTAGCAATCTCACTGCCAGGTATATACCTAAAAGAAAGGAAATCACTGTATCAAGGAGATATCTGTACTCCCATGTATATTGCAGTATAATTCACAATAGCCAAGATTTGTAAGCAACCTAAGTGTCCGTTAACTGATGAAGGAATGAAGAAAATGTACACATACACAATGGAGTGCTATTCAGCCATAAAAAAGGATGAGATCCTGTCATTTGCAACAACATGGATGGAACTGACGGTCATTTTGTTAACTGGAATAAGCCAGGCACAGAAAGAGAAACTTCACGTTTTCTTTTTTTTGGTGGGAACTAAAAATTAAAACAATTGAACTCATGGAGATAGAAAGTAGAATGATAATTTGCAGAGGCTGGGAAGGGTAGTGGGGGAGTTGAGTGAGAAAAATTGTTAGAAAGAATTCATAAGAGCTAGTATTTGATAGCACAACAGAGTGACTATAGTCAATAATAATTTAATTGTACATTTAAAAATAACTAAAAGAATATAATTTGTAACACAAAGGATAATGCTTGAAGATATGGATACCTCATTTATCCTGATGAGATTATTACACATTGTATGCCAGTAACAAAATATCTCATATACCCCATAAATATATATACCTACTGTGTACCTGCAGAAATTAAAAATAAAAAATAAGAAGAATTGACAATTACTTCAAAAATAGTCCATTGATTAAAAAAAAATGGAAGTAAAAACCTGAAATCTAATTAGGGTTAATATGTATTGAAGAGTCGTTAGTTTTAGTTAATACCTTTTCCAAATTTCTTCTTATTTTGGCATAATACTTCCCTTTTTTCACGGAATTTTTGTGTGTGTTTATAGTAATGTATTAGTGAGGGTACAGGCCAGGCTGCTCTAGCAAAAATACTCAAAGTGGCTTAAAAAATTATAATGCCTTAAACAAAATAGTGATTTCTGTTGGTTTTTCCTTCTCACATATAAACTCAAATGTCTTGGACCAGGAGGTCACTTTACTTTTCTTAACCTATAGCCTCCATATGTGAGTCCAAGCTGGCTGCCTGTCTTAGCCAGTGGGCTGTGCAAAGGTGTCAAGGGACTCCTGCTCAAATGTTTTGAGGGCAAGGCTCATTATTTTTGCTTATATCCCACTGAATAGAACTTAATCAAATGGTCACAACTAGACACATGGAACACTGGGATTTATCTGGGGCCATTTCAAAGTACTATTCCCCTTGTTTCGGGGGGACTGTAACTAACAAAAAGGTTAGGTTCTGCTTAAACAATCTCTGTCTCACTGTTGCCCATACTGGAGAGCAGTGGCATGATCTCAGCTCACTGCAACCTCCACTCCCCAGGCTCAAGTGATTCTCCCATCCTAAGCCTCTTGAGTGCACCACCACACCTGGCTACTTTTTGTATTTTTTTGTAGAGACAGGGTTTCACCATGTTTCCCAGGCTGGTCTCAAACTCCTGGCCTCAAGTGATCCACCCGGCTTGGACTCCCAAAGTGCTGGGATTATAGGCATGAGCCATCATGCCCAGCCAAAACTAACTTTTAATAACCTTTGCTTTCTGATAAAATTTTATTTTGATTAACTTTCCTTTAAGATAAAAATAAAATTAATTCACCTTATATAACATTATAAATAGTATTTGTTCATCAGGAAATTTTTGAAATAATCATGAACTCCAAGTAGGATATGGTTAGAAAAGTACAATTGTCACCCTACATGGAAAATAAGTTAATATCAAGGTTTAATCTTAGATGGGGGTTTTACATGCTTATGTTTCTATTGGATTTACAATTTGATGCAGATTTTTTTTTTTTTCAGAGGAGCGGTATATTGAAAGTGGTTTTCAAATACTATGTCAACTAAAGCATTTGGTTTGACGTTTTACTCCAAAAACACTGACGTAATGGAAACAATTCTTATGAACCACTATTTCTTTATACTCCTAAATTATATAATTTGGCTTGTATCATAGACATTTGGTGACATGCAAGTTGCCCTGTTGAATGTGGTGGCTAAGATGAAGGGTTTTTGGTACCTCTGCAAGCTGGATGACAAGGTACTGCTCATGCCACCAAATTGATTAGAGCCCAGGAGATTCAATGGAGAATAACAAACAGAGCTTTGACATCTTCCGTGCTGTTTCCCTAGCCTCCTTGCAGATAGGAATTACCAGGGGCACTTATTAAATATTTAACTTTCCAGACCCCTCACTTGGAGATTCTGATGCAGTGGTTTTAGGTGGAGCTTGAGAATTTGTGTGTTTAACAAGTACCCCAGGGAAGTTTAAAACACTGTGCAGTGATAGACTTTATCCACTGTGCTGAAGGGATAAAGGGACTCCTCTGCTCCAAGTGATGGGGTGGCAAGCTGAGTGTCACTACCCCGTGCCTTCTGAGGCTGTTCCTCTGGCATAGGAGAGCCACTGTCCACTGTATGCACTACAAGAGGCACACCTTTGGTCTTAGAACTGAGTCATAAGATGGCATATAAATGTTTTTTCTCTGTTCCAAGATCCACTATCTGAGAGGAAATAGTTTCGTGACTATGGATGCAGTCCTAGCTGCCTTACTTCCACTACAATCCTGAAATAGAGTGACAGTCATTGGCAGTAATGGGAGGTTCACAGATGATTCACTCTATCGGTGATGACTACTGTAGTTTTCAAAAAGAATCCTTTACTCTCTAGATTTCTTGGTAACCGGAATATTTTCCTTTTCTTTTTTACTAATAGAAGCAGGAAAAATAATGGTTTACCCATTGAAACTTTCTAGCTTTTCTCTGGGCTTTGAATAGTTCAAGATAAAGCTAGAGCCCATACTAGGATAAAAATAGCTGGGACCTTGGATAAGCAGATGTGTGAAGATCTTTTTTTGTTGTTGTTGTTGTAATCTGAACTGAAAAACTCTTGCTGTTCTAAGATTCTGTATCCTTGATCACCAAGATGAGGCACTATTTACAATCTGATTCTAAGCAGGGGTTATTACATAAATATTTACAGTTTTGCTCTCCCAGTTCCAGCATATATATGTTTCACATAGTTTTGGGTATAGTTCCACAGAGTGGATTAGCCATAAGCTTTCTAGTTAATTCTAAATGGAACTGTGCAACTGTGCCATGAATAAAGAGCCTAGACTCAATAGTGAGAATTTTTTCTAAAAACAGCAGAATTTAGCAATAGTCTGTAGTTACATGGAATAATAAGTGGCTCTAAAAACACACCAATATTCTTGGAATATATGCTTGAGGCCACTCAATGGACACATTTTCTGTTCAGTGTGGCCAGAGTACCAATTTTGCATGATATAATAGCAAACTAAGTATCAGGAGGGACAGAAAGGGTTGTTTTGAAACCTGTTATAAAGTAGTCACTTCTATACAGTAAATTACTGGAAATAACAAGTACAATTTTACAGACTGCAAAATGAATAACCATGAGTTCCACGGATGCAGGAGTTGTACCCATTGTGTTAATTGTTGTATCCCTAGCTCCTGGTACATAATTGGTGCCTAGTAACTTTTTCTTGCATAAATCAGGAAATGAATGAATATGCATTCTTGTTATATTAGAGGCTTATATGCAAATATTGTCCTTAGAAAGGAACCAAGGATCTTGTATTGAAATTCCCTTATAATCTGTCTTGGCCCACTTTCTGGAGGACTGAAAACTATTGTCATCTATAGTAATGATGGCCACATCTTTTCTAGAGAAACAGTGGCCTTTCAATAAGTACAGAGCAATAGTCTGCTTTAATTCTCCTTTCCGCCATTCCTAAAGCTTAACTTTCTTTTCATTTCGACTGCAAATTGCCGAGAAAGAAATAATAGAATCATAGGAGCTCATAGGTTTGAAAGAATCCTAATAGCTGTCTAGTAGTCCAAACATCTTTGGACTACTGGAGTCCAAATGCTGGAGAAATTTTACATCCCACCAAGTTGCCTGGCTGATATTTATCTTGCCCTAGGGATTGGCAGAAGCTTCCCATCTCTTGAGACAAATCATTCTCATCTTATGTAGCCTAGATTGTTCAATTGATTTTCTACAGACTATGCTGAAATCGTTCTTCTAAGTTCTACCCATAAAGACCATATGGAACAAATCTTTCTTCCATAAGACCGTTCTTTATACATTTGCATACAACATTCATGACCCCGCATGGGTCTTTTCATAACAATTATGATAGTTGCCATTTATAATACATCAGGTCCTGCGCTAAGTACTTTACAGGCATCATTTCATTTAACCTGCACAATAAACCCACACGCTGGGTACCACCATGATCTTCATGTTGTAGTCTTAGAGAAATTAAGTAATTGCCCAAAAGTCGTAGAGTTAGGAAGCTGCAAAACTGAGATTTGAACATATTTAGATTGGAATTTAGTTTCAGGTCTACTTGACAATGAATTTCCCACTATCTGTTTGAGAAGCCCGGGCTGCTTTCTGTTATCGATGGCTAAATCGGTCCTAACAAATACACTTGCCAGTTTGCATTTTGCAGCATCCAGGTTCCTCTTGCATTTGGAAAAAATGTTTTTTTGTTTCCTGTCTCCAGTTTCAAAGCCCTTTTCCTTTTCCCCTAGATTCTTAAAGATCACTGCATGTGGTTTCAACTACTTCTGACAGGAACGAACTGTGTCTACAAAGCAGAACAAGGAAATTCCCACTCTGCCAGGCTGCTAGGCAGCATTTCAGGGTGGCATGCAGCCATTACTATACCAGCTCCTCCTTTCACTAAATATAAAATGTATATGCTGCTCCACAGGGAGAGGGGGAATAGTTGGCAAGGTGAGAAAGGGAATGCATTTCCTTTTAATTGTATCATCTTATATGAATTCATTCTCTTGTGGTTTAGAAAAGAGACTTATTAGAGTCTATTTTCTGAGCAAGTTTTGGTGTTTCTGAGATTATTGTTTGAGTATTTTACAACTTTGTGCTGATTTGATATGGACAGATCATCCCGGTGTTTTATCAGACAAAGTATAACACTCCAGCCGACTTCTGTTACATAGACCAAGACAAATTATCTGAGAACATGGGAAAAATGAGAGATCCTAGAAGTGGGGAAAGAGGAAGCATATTGAGCCACAAGAGTTAAAAAAAAAAAAAAAAAAAGCACACACATACACAATATCTACATCTTTAAAATAAAAATATGGAATCCCAAACATATCTCTAGTTCTTCTTTCTCCAGGATTTTCAAGCCTAGTCAGAAAGTAGCCCGTAGGCTACATTAAGCATGATTATATTTTCCTGGTTTTTATCCACTCCGATTCACCTCTGATCTCATGCATACACAGACTCAGGTTCTTTCAGCTTCCTTGTGATGTTCAATTCCTTTCCTTTTTTTCTACACTGGCTGCTCTCATTGATATCTGATATAACATTGTAAATAGTACGCCGAGGTATTGGCTGCCCACCAAGCTGAACAAGGTGGACTGGCTGTGACTGCCAGTGCCTGACATCTAGGGAAGTAACACTGCTTCGCAGTACCAAAGTCACCTTGCTACCCTCTTCCTGGGCCCCAATCAGGCCAACATGTGCCTTACAAAAAGCACAATTTAGGGTCAAATTGGATTTCCCTCCTCCTCCAGAGACTGTAAAGAAATAAGAAAAAGGGCATATTGAGATTGAGCCAACTCTTACTACTGCATTGGAGAGCAGGTTTGTATATCAATTATAATTCTCCCGTTATCGTCATCTAATCATTTATTGCTTATTATTCTTACCAATTTTGCCAATGGGTTAGCATGGTCTGGAGGAGAAATTGGAAATCCAACTGATTTTCTTAGCAAATTTTGTGAAATGGTGGGGAAAAATCTTGAAAATAAGGTACTGGTTACAAAGAGATTTTACCATTATCTGTGGGCTTTGCTTATCTGTGCCCTCTCGATCACGCACTACCCCAGATAATTGAAAATGTACAGTGTATGCATAACCATGTCAGCATGCAGCAAGATGACACAGAGTGAAACAGCAGGTCTGGGTGATGTAGTAGATTGGTCTAAAACAACGCAATAAAGTCAGATAGCTGAAAACAAATTCAAAAACAAAAAGATAAAGTTACTGAACAAAACAGAATGCAAAATTAGTTTGGAAATATAATGGAAATAAATCCTTGTGTTTAATATTCAGTGTACAGACCCATAAAAAGTCAATTAAAGGTTTAAAGTTTCAGCACTGATTCATGTCACTGCATGTGTTCTTAAGCCCTGGTGCAGAAATGAGTTTTTTTTTTTTTTTAAAATAATAATCCTTTATTCATGAGGTCCCTTAGGCCTGCCACGCTCATGAGTCCATCAGTCAATTGAAAAGAACTGTTGGAAATATCGTAATAGTCCTCCAGATCTGAGAGATGCAACACAAAACTGTGATACGGCCAATACAACTGGTATAATTATTTTTAGCTCCAAAAATTATGGACTTCTTTCTACCACGGTTTATTTGCAGTCTCCTGAGATAGATAGCAACCTGTAATTTTATTCATTAGTTTTCCACCCCTCCCAAGGGAAAAAAAAAGTTAAATGCTAGGAAGCTGACATGATAAAGATAGCACAGAGGTTAGAGGGTTCACTCCAGCAGGAAATAACACTTAACTGAGAGGCTACGTGCAAAATTATTTCAACTCTAAATTCCGATTTTGTTTAAAGTAGAACGTATTATTTCCTTCCTTCGCTGGGGGTCGGGGTAAAGGGGAGGTTGGACAGTTGATGACTGTTTAACACATTATGGGCAACAAAAGCAGAGCTCGAAGGCTCTGGCCACTCCCTAGGGGATGTGGCTGGGGCAGTCTTTGAAAACCCACCTCTGTTGTCCCCTTCTCTGCCTCTCTTAGCTGTACCAGGGCAGAAAGAGGGGGCAAGAGAGCAGCCGTGCTGATACTTTCCTTCCCCAAACTCAGACCCCTGTCTTTACCCTGGTTCTTTGCTTTCTCAGCATGCTAGGAGAAAGGAGAGGGATAATGATGCAACTTGGGGTCATTCCATGGAGACTGAAATTCCAAAAGGAGTGGGAGGGGCTCTGAAGAGCAGTCAGTCACGGGGTCATCTCTCAGTTCATTATTATTTTAAAGAGGACAAGAGCGTGGTAGGACTCGGAGATCATGCGAGATTGTAAGGGGTGAGAAGTGCCAGGTGAGGTCAGCTCACAGGATTATAAAATGATAAGCTTGGAAAGATGTAAGGGAGGCATCTTCTGTGAACTGTTTTGCTGATGAAAAATTTGTTTGTGGCTAAAGGATTTTCTTGGAGGCTATGACTTTCTTGATGTTTCAGGAAAGTAAGATTGAATATTTATGGATAGGTTTTGATGTTATGAGAACAGGTGCCAGCCCTTTCATATTTTGTTTGGACTTAGAAAGGAATGCTAACAGGTGAGAGTGTTGGGTGTGTCTGCTCTCTCCATCACCATGGGGCATTGTGGGAGTTTTGATAGATCCTTCTTGGGCATCCAACCAGGTTAATATCTTGACTTCTAGATCTTACCCAAACAATAACCTTTCTACTACTTAGAGCTTTAATTTTGGGACAGGCTAAAAGAAAGCACCCTGAGCTTCAATTCCTGTTTGCATTAGTGCATTACTTTAAATACATGTGGCAGGCTTACTGTGGAAAGCAAAAATGCCACCTCACAGTGCCCAAACAGTAGGATAACTTTGCCTTTCTCCATTCTCCTCCCCTAGTTCCCCAGGAGAGATTTAGAGGGAGGTGGTGGTAAAGGCATTAAGCATCCATCTTCTCAAACTGCCAGTTTTCCTTTAGTCCCATGGTTCTGTATATAATTGGGAGAATTCCTAGAGCAAACTAGGGCCAGGGTAGTAACTCATTCATCCCTGAATTTTATTGGTCAGACCATTACAGTTCTGTCTATCATGCTGAGATTACAAAAGCTCCAGGGCATGGACTAGGTCTTCTCTTCTGTCTTATATAATATTAAACTCAAAATGGGCCCTCGAGAAATCACAAATACAAATAAAATGAATATAATTTAATATAAATGTCATTCGGCTACTATACATAGATAACAATAATGGAAAATTTAAGGAAAGTCTTAGTTAAATCTGTAAGTGAATTTATGATTGGAACAGAAAAATAAAATATCTCCCATGGATTTCTCATTTTAAATTAGTGTGACATTTCAGTAAAATACTGAACAGGCTCCAACTGGATCTTTTAATTAACTCTTGTGTGGGATTTACTAGGGGCCATGCTTGGGAGTGAATCCCAGGCATAGCTTAGCTCAGTATAAAATGTGGCAATAGCTTCTAGAATTTGACCAAAACCTATCATTTGACACCTGTGTCCAATTAGTTCTCAAAATCTGTAGCTTCTTGCATTGTATTCCTGGTATTTATTCCTTTCTGTTTAAAAAGAAATCAATCATCATCACCTAGGTCTAGAATTCTAGGGCCTGGCAGGTGCAGGAAGCCATAAGTATCATTTAAAATTTTACAATAATTAAAAATGTTTTTATATTATATTCATTATATTGAATAGAGCTCCCAACTTTTTATACCATTTATTCATGTCTGCATGAAACTCGTATGGTGTCTACATCATACTATAGTATCAGGTCTTTCAAAAGACATATTTTTAACAACAGTTGAAGGAAGTTTTATTCATTAGTTTTTATTTTATTCATGAAATAAATGGCAGTTTTTTTTCCTTGATGCTTGTTTTTTAGGTTGTGTATGAAACTCTTCAGAGTTTCATGTGGCTTTAAGGCTATTAATTGGTCTCCAAAGCAATCCAGATAGCCCTACTTGTCCTTAATTACCCTTTACTCCTCAAGTTTAATTGTCTCAGTGTTCTTAGTCTTTCATAAAGACAATTAACTACTCCTTCTCCATTCTCCTTGGTTTACTTTTAAAAATTCCTTTTAGGTGACCCTTCCCCACCCCATGCCCAACTGGATCCTTTAATTAACTCTTGTGTGGGCTTAACTAGGGGCCATGCTTGGGAGTGAATCCCAGTCATAGCCATTCCTGACCACAGTGCTAAATTTTCTCTGCCCTTGGCCAGGATGTAAGACTTTTATTTTTTTATTTCAATAGCTTTTGGGGCACAAGTGGGTTTTGGTTATCTGGATGAATGCTATAGTAGTGAATTCTGAGATTTTGGTGCACCTGTCACCCAAGTAGTGTACATTGTACCTAATTTGCCATTTTTTATCCCTTACCCCTCTCTCAACGTCTCCCTTCTGAGTCTCCAATGTCCATTATACCACTCTATATATCTTTGTGTTCTCATAGCTTAGCTCCCACTTATAAGTGAGAACGTATGGTATTTGGTTTTCCATTCCTGAGTTACTTCACTTAGAATAATGGCCTCCAGCTCCATCCAAGTTGCTGGAAAAGACACTATTTCATTCTTTTTTATGGCCGAGTAGTATTCCATGTTGTGTATACACCACAATTTCTTTATTCACTCATTGATTGATGGGCATTTAGGTTGGTTCCATTTCTTTGCAATTGGAAATTGTGCTGCTCTAAACATAACTGTGCATGTGTCTTTTTCACATAATGTTTTTTTTCCTTTGGTTAGACCCAGTAGTGGGATTGCTGGATCAAATGGTAGTTCTACTTTTAGTTCATTAAGGACTCTCATAGAAGTTGTACTAATTTGCATTCCTACCAGCACAGTATAAGTGTTGGGATGTAAGTCTTCATCCACTTTTTTTCTTTTTTCTTTTTTTTTTTTTTTTATATAAAGACAAGGTTTTACTCTGTTCCCCAGGCTGGCCTCAGGTGATCCTCCCATCTCGGCCTCCCACAGCATTGAATTACAGACATGAGCTACTGTGCCTGGCTGACCCATTTCTTGTTAAACTTGAGACACCATCCACCTTTAATGACCTTGAGTAGTTAGTTCCATTGCATGCATCTGGTTCAGGCAAAGCCATGTACATTGGAGTGAACATTTGTATAGTGCTTAGACCAGCATCTGGTATCTTTTTAAGTGCTATGCAATTGCTAAATGCATAAGTCACTTGTGCCCCATATGTACTTGGTGTTCCAGACCAGATTGTGGTTTGCTTATATTCGTCTCACCCTAATTAAGGCCCTCGTTGAGGGCCATAGCTAGAGGGTGCTGAAGCTGGCTTGCACTGGCTTACCAGTCACTTGTTCACTTTTCAGGAGTTTTGTGAACTGGTTGTAAAACATTGACATAATTAAAAATTAAATTATATGAACTTGTAATTAAACAACTTATTTTAAAAAAACAGGTAATAAATACTCAAGGCTTATCACTTCTTAATGGTTTTACTACATTCTAGTGTTATCTATATGCTTGAGGTTATGTCTATTGTATCTGTGCCATGGATAGCACACAGCCACAGGGCAGCTCACTGCCATGGTTGTTTCTTTCAATGGCTGTTCTTCAATAGATAGAAGGTGGAAACCTCAAGATGTTTTATATATTATTCTATACCAAAAATGCTTTTCTAACCAATACCATTGATTTTTTCTTTTTAAAAATTGTTTAATGGATTGTACATACAAAAATGTATAAACATATGGGTATAATTTAATAACTATTATGTAGTAAATATCCATGAAACCACTACCTAGGTCAAAAAATAGAACATGATTAGAAACCACTTGATACCTCTCCCCACATAGAGGCAACCACTCTCTGGACTTTGTAATAATCTCTTACTTGTATTTCTTTATAGTTTTGCCACTCATTTCCATATAATTTCTCACCATAATTTATTTCTGTTTTAGAATTTTATGTTACTGAAATATAGTATGTGTATATCTGGCCTTTTCAAATTTTTGTTATGTGCTTCAGACATGCTGTCATTTGTACTGAAAAAAAAAAATCCTTCAAACCTTGTGACTAGTGGGCATTTGATCAATTTCAATGAACTCATACCACTAAGTGGAGGTGAAATTGAATGGAGATGGTGGACAGAGGGGCCCACATACATCTCAGCTATTTCTTTTTTAAAACCCCAGATTGCCCTCAGGCCCCTTCCAATTTTTCTTCTGGAAGCCAGGCCACCAGAGCTCAAGCACCCAGCCACTTTGTACAGCAGCTACATTACCCGTATATTTGCTCTTCCCTCATTTCCTCTGAGCTCTCAGAGTGAAAGTCCTACAGAGATATGGGTCCCACTGCAATCTTCCAAGGGTGATACCTGGCTGGTGGGAGTTGGTCATATCTTTGGGGGGGCCAAGTAAGCACTTGGCATTTCCTTGAAGGCTGCCAAGATTGCTACTTGGGATGCCTCCCTTCCCCACATAGTGGGGACAGGCCTGCTCTGGCTGGGCATATGTAGGATGGAAGCAGCATGTAAAAGCCATGATGGGTGTGGGTGGCAGGTCAGCATGCTGCTCAGTGTGAGCGTGGCCTCCTGGTGGGGCCAATCCCAAACTCCTTGAGCCAGACTTCTATGGTTCTTGAAGGGAATCTATGTGCAGGAGGTGGAAATTTGGGAAGTTGATGTGCATAGGTACTCAATCGTCAAAAAGGAGTCCTCCTTTAGCATGAGAACAGAGCCCTGGAGTCCCTCTGGTGTTCCAGGAATAACCGTTTAGCTTCTAAATTGAGGAAACGTTATGATGTTCTCAGGGAAGATGCTGGGGCAGCTTCGGGGAAGCCGGCATGTTGTGTAGCCCTCAGCGGAGTTATGACAATGGCCTTTTCCAATGATTAAGGAAGTAACTTGATCTTTTATCATTGTTTCGACTGTACTCCTGTGCAATGGCCAAATACTAGCCCTGGGTATACGTGTGTGTGGTGAGGGACAGAATCCACGTACTCTAAGGACTCTTAATTCCTTCTACTGGCTTTCAAAAATGCACAAATCTTTCCTGTTATGGGTGAAAAAATCAAAACAAAACACATTAACTTGACTCGGTTACAAATTCTAGCTACCATTTTATTTTTCTACCATTGTTCACAGAAAAACTGCAAAAATAAAAGATCCAAATTGATAGCCTCAATCTTCTTTCTATCGGCATCCTTCTCAATCCACTTTAATCTGCTTACTTTCCCAAAAAAGTGAAGAAGGCACCGAAACTAAGAATAGGACACCATGGAAAGGGAGCTATTGGAGAACAAGCAGTTCCTGGTAAGTACAGATAAGATTGATGAAATAAAGATGAATTAAGACAATTGGAGACTCCACCCACGAGCTTCTGCACACATCTTAAAAGGAGTACCGAAAAGGGCAAATTGAGAAAAAAGGAGACTAAAAGATAAAATAATATTTTTTCTCAGAATGGACAAAATATATAAATGATAAGATTGAAAGGGACTATGAAGTGCCGTGTTGAATAACATTTTTTAACATCTTACACCAACTATATCACTGATGAATTTCAGAAGATGATGAATACAAAGAATAAAAAGTTATTCAAAGGAAAAACTTCTTACCTATAAAGGAAAATAAATAATATTGGTTTTAGACTTCCCATCAACATCACTTGATACAAAAAATAATGGTTTAATTACTTTAAGTTATAAAGGGAAATATTTGATCCTAAAATTCTATTCCAGTCCAAGAAAACATTTCTAGAAACAAAAAATTGTCTCCCATTTATCCTTTATGAAAATTTTATTTGAGAATATATCTAAAGAAATAAAAATAAATCTATGAGAAAAGAAGGGTATGGAATCCAAGAAATATTAAAACTTGTCTAATAATATGATAAAGTCCTAGGATGATCCAAATTATAGCATGAAGCCCAACATTCCAGAAAGAATGTCTTTTAAAAAAAAAAGTAAATTGTATTACAAAATTTCATTGTCAGGGCCAGGCGAAGTGGCTCGTGCCTGTAATCCCAGCACTTTGGGAGGCCGAGGTGGGTGGATCATTTGAGGTTAGGAGTTTGAGACCAGCCTGGCCAAAATGGTGAAGCCCAGTCTCTACTGAAAATACAGAAAAAAAAAATTAGCCAGGTGTGGTGGCAGGATCCTGTAATCCCCACTACTCAGGAGGCTGAGGCATGAGAATAGTTTGAGCTCAGAAGGTGGAGGCCACAGTGACCCCAGATCACACTACGGTACTCCAACCTGGGTGACACAGTGAGGCTCCATCTCAAAAAAAAAAAAAAATTGTTGTGAAGAAATTGTGTGATCTTCAATGAGATACCATCTCACGCCAGTTAGAATGGCGATCATTAAAAAGTCAGGAAACAACAGATGCTGGAGAGGATGTGGAGAAATACGAATGCTTTTACACTGTTGGTTAGAGTGGAAATTAGTTCAACCATTGTGGAAGACAGTGTAGTGATTCCTCAAGGAGCTAGAACCAGAAATACCATTTGACCCAGCAATCCCATTACTGGGTATATACCCAAAGGATTATAAATCATTCTACTATAAAGACACATGCACACGTATGTTTATTGCAGCACTATTTACAATAATAAAGACTTGGAACCAAGCCAAATGCCTACCAGTGATAGATTGGATAAAGAAAATGTGGCACATATACACCATGGAATACTATGTAGCCATAAAAAAGAATGAGTTCATGTCCTTTGCAGGGACATGGATAAAGCTGGAAACCATCATTTTCAGCAAACTAACACAGGAACAGAAAACCAAACACCACATGTTCTCACTCATAAGTGGGAGTTGAACAATGAGAACACATGGACACAGGGAGGGGAATATCACACACTGGGGCCTATTAGGACATGGGGGACAAGGGGAGGGAGAGAATTAGGATAAATACCTAATGCATGTTGGACTTAAAACCTAGATGACGGGTTGATGGGTGTGGCAAATCACCATGGCACATGTGTACCTATGTAACAAACCTGCATGTTCAGCTCATGTATCCCAGAATTTAAAGTAAAATAAAATAAAAAAGTAAAAAAAAAAATTGTGTGATCTTATTGATAAGGTAATGATTTGTTTTACTAATCACTGGAAAGAGGAAAATAAGAAGCTCTGGGAAAAGTGTCTCTTAAAAAAAATCATAATTCCAGTGTTGAGCAAAGTAAAATGTGACATGAATTTGGTAATTGATGGATTGTCAGACAAGTAATCTTATTTGATGTTGATGTTTGGGACATTTTCTTTCCACACAGCTGAGAGTTAGGGCTTACTGGGAAGTTCCAATGTGATAACATTTGAAGGCACCCAACACGACACCTTGTATATAGTAACTGCTCAAAGGTTAGTTCCTTCTCTATTATCCCTGCCTTAACTCCTAGCACTTCCAACTGCTTTTTGCCAAAACCTGTATTTTAAATAAGTAAGACTTCCAAACTTTGTAAATGATGTTTCAATCATTAAAAAAATCGTTTAATTTCCCTTTAGGAAGAAGTGACAGCAGCTTGGCCAGTTGTAAGGAAATCAGATGATTGCTTTGGATTGCACACGAAGTTCTAAAGATTAAATAATACTCAGAAATTTTTTGGGGGGGAATTCTTGATACTCTCAATACCTTAAAAGAATAATGTAGTGACTGAAAATACAATATTAGAACACAAATACCTGTTCTCTCTGAAGGAAAAGCAGTATACTATAACAGATCAAAGTGATACATTTATGATTGCTTTACTCTTTCTCCTTTCTTTACAGCAAAGCATATATTCCCACTGCTCTGTAGCTATAGACATTTCAAGGAGATTGGTGTGTTTCAATAGGTTTCCTGTCCTTCCTTCAAAAGAAGCTGAGTGTATGAAAAATTCTAGGCAGATCATTAAAATTGTAATAATATCCCAATGTGGAAGATGAAAGGGAAGAACTCTGCCTCATGCTGGATTTATTTTTAGTGCCCAATGGGTGTTTTTTTGTCTGGTACTTGGATCAGGTCACCCTAGAAGGAAACGATCACATTAACATTGGTGTTTGCTGTGAGATGTATTATTTAGTGGGACTGTAACCTTTGAAACATAGATGAAAATGAATGGAGATGATCCTGCATCAAATTCCACTTATTGAAACCAGCTATTTTGGCTAGTGATGTGCCTGACAATTCAAAGTAAACTCATCTCTTTTGAAACAATTTATTGCCCAATTTCAGATAGCAATCTATTGCCTGATGCACGCCGGACCACATGCAAGGTATCTGTCACTGGCCCGAGAGTCTTAGAGTCATATTTTATTTGCTTCCACATCAATAGAGCCCTAATCTCACGTCAGAATTTTCTACAAAGGCAAAGTCAATAAGGATTGATATCCTATCTGCTAATGAGAGGCAGTTCGGTTATTGATGACTGTTATTTTGAGAGAATCCCAGAGCTGCCCCTCCTCCTGGCTTCCGCCTCACTTTTCCATTCTTTCATTTCATTAGAGCCTCATTAGAGTGAGATTTGAGGAACACGTAGGTGGCAAAATGCAGGGAAGCTAATTTGAATACTTCAGGAGCTTCAGGAAAAGCTTTATGGGGAGGAAGTTATCTAGAAACTAGAAATCTTCATCTGATTTCACCAAGTGACTTCATCTAATGATTGGCTTTGAATGTTCACGTAAGAACAGTATTTTCACAGTAACCATTAAAAAAAAAATCACACAACCTAAAATGTTAACAAATGTTCTTTTTGCTGACTTTGCAATTTTGGGAAAGATACTTAACCTCATTCAGCTTTAGCCTCATTTATAAAAATAACTGGGAAGTAATAGCATCTACATCACTGGGTGGTGGGGAAGATTAATTGAGATGAGTTATGAAACATGATACCTGTGCATATTAAATATAAATCTAATATATGATCTGTACATTCACAGGATTAGTGAAGAGTAACAAAAATGTGGGCTGTTTTAAATCTACAAAAATATGCGGAATTTTTCTGTTGTCAGATTTTAATTTAAAGATTTGTTAAATGCTCCAAGGCCATTTAAAATTTTAGTAGAAGACAAAGTTTCACCAGATTTCTTTCTGGAACTGCTGCATAAAATGCTAAAGCGGCTTTGATGGCATTTACACTTCCCTTTGTCTTTTCTATCTATAACCACCTTTCCTTCTTCTCCACCTATTGATAGGTGCCCATTGAAGGTTTTGACTATGAGACCTTTAAATCCATCACCTATCTGTACAATAAATTTTGGAGGGAAACCCAAAACAACTCTTGGGATTGCCAATCCTATTTAATCTAAAAATATTAGAATTCTATTAAGTAATTTTCTTTCTTTCTTTTTTTAGACGGAGTCTCCCTCTGTCCCCTAGGCTGGAGTGCAGTGGCGCAATCCCGGCTCACTGCAACCTCCGTTTACCAGGTTCAAGTGTTTCCTACCTCAACCTCCCAGCTAGCTGGGATTACAGGCATATGCTACCACGCCTGGCTAATTTTTGTATTTTTAGTAGACATTGAGTTTCACCATGTGATCCGCCCGCCTTGGCCTCCCAAAGTGCTGGGATTACAGGCGTGAGCCACCGTGCCCGGCCTCCATTAGGTAATTTTTAGGACTTTGCAAGTCATAGAGAATGATCTCTGAAAAAATGTAAAATCCTCCTCAGCTGAAGTATTGCATGTTTAAAGCTTTAAAGCATGTGACTATGTATCTTAATTGACAAAATTTCAAAGGCTTTTATTTTTTTAATTTAATTTTTTAATTATTTTATTTTATTTTATTTTATTTTATTTTATTTTATTTTGAGATGGAACCTCGCTCTGTCGCCCAGGCTGGAGTGCAGTGGCATGATCTAAGCTCACTGCAACCTCTGCCTCCTGGATTCATGCGATTCTCCTGCCTTAGCCTCTCAAGTAGCTGAGATTACAGCTGTGCGCCACCATGTCTGGCTAATTTTTGTGTTTTTAGTAGAGATGGGGTATCACCATTTTGGCCAGACTGGTCTCAAACTCCTGACCTCAGGTGATCCGTCTGCCTTGGCCTCCCAAGTGCTGGGATTATAGGCGTGAGCCACCGTGCCCGGCCTCAAAGGATTTTATTCCTATAATTAATTTCACTAGATTATTTTCTAGATCAGGCACAGTATTTTTATTTGTTTTCTATCTCTTTCTCCTGGAATTTTAATTAGAATCATCTTGGTCCTCATTATTCGAGTTCCCATACATCTTAACAGCTCCATATTTTGCATCTCTCTGTCCTCTCTGCTCCATTCTAGGTCGTTTGTGTGTGTGCCTATGTGTACTGGCTCATCAATCTTCTCTTCAGCTGTGCTTTATTTTCAGTTTAGCCCATTGATTGAGATTTTAATTTCAACATTTGATGTTTCCTTTGTATGAGTTTTATTTCAAATATAACTTTCATTTTAAATAATTTCTTTTTGATGGGTGATCTCTGATTTTATCATCTATTTTAATTGTTTTGTAGGTAGTCATTCTGTATTCTACAGCTGCAATTACAATATCTGCAGCCCCTGGATCTGTTGTTTCCTCTCCCTTCCTCAGTCAATAGGGGCTTGTTTTCAAGTATGTTTGGCCGACATATATTGTGAGTTTCCTGCTTACTCTTCATTGATGGCTGTTCTTTGTGCCTAAACTGAGCACTTGAGCAGTTGTTGTGTAGATTTCCTTTTTTTTGTCCTGTGGTTAGCATCATCAACGTGGGACTACCTAAACTCTACATGTCAGAACCAGGCTGTTGTTCTGCGACTCATATTGGTCCAAGACTGGCTAATGGCTCAGTTTCCAGACAGCACTGCTTCCCTCCATGAATTCTGCTCGTCCTGAATGTCTGCTGTCTCTTCTGGCCCAAGTGACTTTCTTTAAAGAGAGTATGTTTTTGGAAAATGCTCCTACTTCTACGTGACTAGCAATATTTCAAATAGTGTGTTGCTTCCAAACTTTAGTTGTTCTGTGGAGGGATGTCCCCTTGAACCTCCTAACCAGGCATATTGTTGGAAGCAGAAATCTGTTATATGCCACAAACACACACACACACACACACACACACACACACACTTTACAAGCAAGCTGAGCATGCTATACCTTACTGTGAGTAGTTTTTTGAGTGAGTACATTTTAGATAAATGACATCTCTCTCTCTTGAACTCACCATTTTACTAACTGTTAATTATAATACTACCTGCTAAATCTGGAACAAAATCAGATTTTTCCAAATAAAAAGATACTTAATATTTGTTTATTATTTTACTTCATAACATGTATATATATTCTTTTGTATATACTAAGTTTTTCATTTATCTGAAAAGAGATAGGTACACAGGATCAAAAAGAAGACATAGAAAGAATTGGTTGCCAGGTACCTCACAAACTACCTAACACGAGGATGAGTACATATTAGATAAAATGATGTAGATAACAGTAAGAAGAAAAAAAGAACATGTGGAAATAGGAAGATTACTGGATGAAACAGGATCATAAGAAGGCTTGGGCTATTTCTATAAAATGGAGAAATAAAAACAGGTATCTTTCCAAGGCATCAGGCTACCCAACTAACTGGGAAAGTTCAACAATGTGGATCAGCTATGAGGCCCACCTGGGGTAGGGGCAGCATCCTCAGAGGGATCCAGGGTTTATGGGGCTGCATAAACAGGTAGTGAACTTTTTCCCAGGAATCAAATCAGTTCATATTAAATGGCAGATTGAAAACTTCAGTAAAACTACTAAAATATTTTACATTTGAAAGTTTACAATATCACCATTCCCTATAAAATACTCATCTCCACAAGCTGTAAATACAAAAAATCATACTTTGGACTGGGCGTGGTGCCTCATAGCACTTTCGGAGGCTGAGGTGGGAGGGTCGCTTGAGGCCAGAAGTTTGAGACCAGTCTGGGTAACACAGTGAGACCCCATCTGTATTTAAAAAATCTTCTTTTGGCTGAAATAACCTTTCTGTTATACTCGTTAATTCTGTGCTATGCTTCAGGGTGGCACAAGATCATGTTCTGAGAGGTCTTTTATTTTTAAGTACATAAAAATCCCAACAAAATGGTGGTTTGGTATAAAAAGGGAGAGCTCATAATCTAGGGGTCCAAAGTTTGCACTTTTTCTTTCTCCCAAAACACAGTTCTCAAAATGTATCAAGGTCTTAATTCATGGGAAGGATTATGGTACAATTTGCAAGAAGTTGTCTTTCCAAAATGCTAATCATCACTCTGTAACTGTTCTTTAAAATTTTTTTTAAATGGATCTAATTTTCGCTAGACAATGTCAGTTGTGTAAGTACCATGTGCTATGTCCCAAGGGACTCCCAGGCAAATAGGACATGCATCCTCTGCCTGTAGTTTGCTTATAGTCTGCAAATCATAGAGAAGCAATTAAGCTGCAGGTTTTATGACACATGAGGGGCAAAGAAAGGGCTATGTGACTTGTATTTGTGCTTTGGACAAGATAAGACCCAGTTAATAAGCATACATGTAGATATGCTTATAAAGCCTGTGTATTAATAAAGTTTGAAAGGATATGCAAAAATATTAACCATGAGTGGTAATTTGTGGGTGGTAGGATGATGTATGAGCTTTACTTTCTTCATTTTTGGCTGTTGGAAACATTTTCTGTAATAATCACAAATTACCTGTTAATCCTTAAAATGCTTAGTGTTCAAGCATTCGACAAGAAAATCGCAATGACCCTTATAGGTAGGAATTAAAGTGTTGTCTTTTAAATTGTGGCTCTCAGACAGACTGCATGCTTTTTTGCTGTGGGTAAAATGGTGAGTAAATTGCCACCAGTCAACAACCTTAGTGTAGCTTAAGGCAATGTAATGAACAATTACAAGTGTGATAAGTACTGCACTATAATAGGAAAAGTACAGATTTTATGAGAATAATAATAAGAATAACACCTTCATGTGAAGTATTTTTAAAAAATGTAACCTTCACAGTAAGTCTATTAAGAATGCATTTTTTTTACATATGAGAAAACGAAGACTTAGAGAGGCTGAATTAACTTACTCAAGATGATATGGTTATGTTAAGTGTCATGAACTCTAAAGCCTATTTTCAGATGGTTTGCCTAAAGGGCAGTGTGTGTGTGCATATCTGTATCTATGTCTCTACATAATATCAGTGGCAAGCTACTGGGCTAATTGTGTATTTATTTCAGATTTACTGGGAAGTTAAATATTTCAAAATTAAAAGAAAGATTACCCAACTAGGAAGAGTTGGGATTCAAATACAAATCTAACATGGAAACTCACATACTTAAAAACTTTGCTGCAGTCATTTTGTTACAGGTAATCTCTCAGTTCTTCAGGCATATGTATCATTTTATATGAGGGAATAGGAACAACATATTAATATATGGTGAAATATTAAGTATGTAAACCTACTTTAAAAGGCTCAATTTTCTTGTAACCTCAGTTGAGTATTTTGAAAGATAGTATACCTCATTTGGACCTTGGAGCATTTGACTTCTAAAACCTATTTTGTATCTCTTTTCTGAAGTACCTATTTTGTATCTCTTTTCTGAAGTGTGTGCAATTTGACTGATTGATTTGTCATTTGAGAAGTATTTATTAATCACCTACCATGTACTCAGTCCTGGGGTAGATGTAGCTAATATAGAAGAGTTCAAGTTCAAAATATTTTACCTTCTAAAGCCTGGCTAAGTAGACATAATACATGTAAAATAAGAATGAGCAACACCAACACAATTATATAAGCCAAATTTTTGATATAGACTAAGTTCTCAAAAAAGTAAAAAGACAAGTCAACATGGTCTTTAGTAACTAAGGAAGGCTTCATGAAGAAGGCAATCTTAGAATTGCTTTGAAAGCTGGTTAAGATTGGAAAGCTTAGAAAAGGGCATTCCAATTAGAAAAAATATAATCAATGGCACACGAGTATGTTGTGTTCATGGAGCCGTGATACAGCCTTACAAAGAGGGTCTCTGATAGTGGGATGAATTGGTTGAAACACATTCATTCTAAGCTGAGGGGTCTATTCTTGTTATTACAGGAAGAACAAACAAGCAAGTGAACGTTATACTTATCAGAGTGTGGCATGATGAAGCTTTCTGTTTGGAAATGCCCATTTTCTACTTTTATTGTTGAGGCTCTGTCAGAATCACTTTCATCAGG
The DNA here is from genome assembly GCF_028858775.2 of Pan troglodytes. Classification (NCBI taxonomy): domain Eukaryota; kingdom Metazoa; phylum Chordata; class Mammalia; order Primates; family Hominidae; genus Pan; species Pan troglodytes. Next base: position 26,075,300 of record NC_072408.2, on the reverse strand, counting down.
TTGGGTTGTTGTGTTACAATCACAGCTTATAAGAAATCTGTACGAATCAGTCTTTGACAACTTGTTACTGCATTCACTATGGGGATGCTCTCAAATGCCTCATCTGCTACATCTCTCGGGGCCTCTATGTTGGGGACAAGGAGCTTCTCCCATGTTTTTGATTGGATATGGAGAAAGTCTTGCAGTACATCATTCCTCATATCTCTTTGCTTCTCACTGAGTGAGTTAATCAGATTGGTGATTCTGGAAGAAGGACTGGGCAAGGATAGCTCATTTCCTGCCTCTCCTCTTCTTTTTGGAAGTGATTCTCCCCACAAACAGAGTATGCACCCAACTGCCCTCCGCCATTCTGGGAGCTTAGTGATAAAGGATCAGGCCCTGCTTCCATTGGAAGCCCCTGGGCAGGGAAGACTGAGAAAGTTTGTCTAATTCTGCATTCAGTGTTTACGCCCACCTGTGTGCATACATAAGTCACATTCTAGCATCAGCTTTTTCAGGGATTATCTTGTTTTAGTTTCATTGGCTTATTCCTTTACTCCTTTCTTCTTATTTTTCAGTTGCAATAAACCCTGGGTGGGAAAGAGGATTACTACTTATTGAGCCTCCTCAACGCCCCATCATCTTACAAAAGCAATGTTCATATTTTGAACATTAACAACAATGTAATCTATGTCTTACATTTTATTTGCTCTCTCTGATTGTTCAAAACCAAATTTTTACTAAAGTAGAACCACTGTATATGATTTTATAGTCTACATATCTGTGTTTTATTCCTTCCTGATATTGTGTTTGCATTCTAATGTATTTTCTGTAGTTCTGATTTTTAAGTCCACAGTGAACCTTTTTATTATATGTGCTTTCTATATGCCACTCAAATATTTTTGTGGAATGAGGCCAAATTTAAATAATATGGTACTTCCATGATGTATTGACAGGCCTGAGAGATTGGCAGCTGGATATAGAAAATGAAGGAGAGAAGTTTATTAGAAGTGATTGAAAGTCTCATGTAAGTGACTATAAGAACAAGGTATTACAATGAGATGGTAAGACAGATGGCAGGTGGTGGGGCTCAAGAGAGGAGCTCAGGAAAATGAAAAAATGAAAGTGCTAAAGAATGAAGAGAGAGAGAGAAAGACAGAGAGAGAGAGAATAACCATATGTAACCATATGTAGCTTCAGAGGAATTTCCATAGTTGATGTAAAGAAACCAGTGAAACCAGAAAATAAAATGAAAAAGAATCAGACAAGAGGGGGAGAGAAAGTAATGTCCCTGAAACCGTGGGAAGATTCAGGTAGTAAAATGCAAATGCCACGTTTTGAAAACTGCAAGACAAAGTTTCAGGAGAATGATGACTATAAGTCTTTTACTAGGGAACAGGTTCTTTGAAGCATTTATCTTTCAATAATTTTCTGATTCCAGAAATATTTATATGACACTCATTATAATACCATGTAACTTGTGCTTTACATATGATAAGCAATATAAAGGACTTGATTGAGGAATCTTGGTAGCTGCTATGTTGTGTAGGGTTGTATCCCCAAAGATTTTCCCTAAATTGTAAGGCTGACTGTGAGTGCACAGAATGTGGGTGCACATACACAGCTGGGAGTGTGTGAGCAGGGAGGGTATGGTCAAGCTGGCCCCTCTCCCTCCTTACTAAAGAAGAAGCACTTAATTCTGTGGTGTGCACATTCATGCTAGGAGCTCTGACATTCCCGGGCATATTGTTCAGTTTGTTTAGAGAGCATTTCTTTGATTTTAGGCTGGGGGAAAATGCTCCTGCTGCCAGTCACTTTGCCCATGTGGGCATGTAGGTGGGTGGGTGGGGGTGGGCTGACTGTGCATCTGCTCTGCACACAGTCCTCTGATTGATCACCTGATTTCTGCCCGTTTCCCACTCTGATTCTGAGTTTGGAGTTTTGCTTGAGCTGTGCTGGAAAGAATGGTTTCTTCCTCCCATGCAGCCTTCTCCTCTGCTTGTTCTTGACTGCAGCCTGCCCCACTCCCCGCTTTCCATCTGCACAATTCCACCTGCTTTCTATTTTCTAGAAATCATTCAAACTCTCAGTCTGCTAAATGATCACTCCTTCCTCTTGGGGCTGCTATGAATTTATTTTCTTCTTTGTTTTATACTATTGTCATTTCAATGAGATCTTTGGAGGGAGGGGCTGTAAATGTTTACGAGTTCAATCTACCATCTTAAACTGCAGGTCAATTCTCAACTTCAGTTGCCAGGATCCCCACTTGTCACTGTTCCTAGTAGACTTTTGAAATATATTTATTTCTCAAATTGCATTTATGATAAATTATGATGATAAACATATATTTTCCCTTTAAAAGCTCATTACGAAAGGCCAAGCAAAGCTTCTGATCAGCCTGAGGTAAACTATGACATCAAGCTGAATTGACACAATTCCAGCAAAAGACAAGAAATTTGATGTTTTCATTTTCTAACGTGGGTATTGTACCTGAAAATATATTATTGATGTCAAGAGCTGATTCAGATTCCCTACGTATTTATCAAACAGTAGTTATGTTTTATGCATGCTGCTAGACTCTGGCTATATTCATGGCCAAAATAGATGTCTGCCCTCATGGTGTTTATAGATTAGTGGAGAGAAAGGCACTAAAGACATCCAAGTATAAATTAAATTGTGATAAGCCCTTTAAAGGACAAGTGTAGGTTACTACAAGGAAGGATAATAGGGGGGAGCCCAATTGAGTTTGGAGGATCAGGAAAAATCGTTATTTATGGAAGTGACTTTTTTTTTTTTTTTTGTCTCCCAGGCTGGAGTACAGTGGCCTGATCTCGGCTCACTGCAAGCTCCGCCTCCCGGGTTCACGCCATTCTCCTGCCTCAGCCTCCCGAGCAGCTGGGAGTACAGGCGCCTGCCACCACGCCCTGCTAATTTTTTGTATTTTTAGTAAATATAGGGTTTCACTGTGTTAGCCAGGATGGTCTCGATTTCCTGACCTCGTGATCCGCCCACCTTGGCCTCCCAAAGTGCTGGGATTAGAGGCGTGAGCCACCGCTCCCGGACTGGAAGTGACTTTTAAGCGGAAACCTATGGGTCTAGCTAGGCAGAATCGCAGCGGAGGTATTGGAGGTAATGCAATAGCAGCTCAGATGCCCAGTGTGGTAGAATTGGACCAAGAACAGCAGAGGAGTGGCTGGAGAGGTAGGTGGAGACCAGATTCAAATCATGCAGGGTCTTAGATTATATCCTAAGAGCTTTCAAAAGGTTTTACTTTTGGCATTTACCTTATCTGGTTTGTACTTTGAGATATTTTCTGTTTTCAGCTTTGTGAAGAACAGATTGGTAGGTGTTACTATTGCAGTAGTACAGGTGAGAGATGATGGCTAGAAATGGCAGTGGATACTGAAAGAGGTGAATGAATTTGAGATGTGTATTGTATGCTGAAATGCCAAGAAAGTAATGGTTGTGGTAGGTTTAGGAAGGGGAATCGTCGCAGATGACTTTTAGATTTCTGATTTTGGCAGCTGGTGAGATTGAGGTGCCATTTACTGAGATGAAGAATATAGAATAAGAATGAGTTTTGGGGAGAAAAATTAGGAGTTCAGCTTCTAATTTTTACTTGTGAGGAACACAGATCCAAGTGGAAATGTCAAGTAGTCAGTTGGATGTGTGGATTTGGATCTGAGAAAAGAGATCTTGGCTAGAGATGTAAATTTGTAAATTGTCACCACATAGATGTTATGTATGGTGGCATTACATACCTGGAGAAAGATGAGAAAGAGAGGCAGGCCCAAGACCAAGCTCTGAGGAATCCCCAAACTAAGAGGCTGAACAGATAAAGAGAAGCTCGTCTGAGAATTTGAAAAGATCCAGAGAGGTAGGAGTCAAGTTTTGCAAGAGAAGAGAGTATTAAAAAAAAGGAGAAATCAATGATAACCTCCTTAAAATACTCCTAAGGGGTCTTCCGAGTTTAAGGATCCACATTACAGTTTTCCTTTAAAAGGGTAAGGCGGGGGGCGGGGCGGGGGGGAATTGCATTCTGACACCAGAAGGAGAAATTCTGGGAGTAGCTGGGCAGATGGTAGTTGGTCTTGGGATTGTTTGTCACTGGTTGATAGGGCAAGCAAAAGGTATGTGTTCCAATGCTCTGACTTATCCAGTACCTTTTCTCTCTTAAATATCTTTGCATCGTCATTTCAACAATGATTATGTTAACTTATTACTTGAAAAATTGTTTTGAAGGCAACACCATTGGAAAATTTCCTAAAGAGAATAATTTCTCCTCCAATTCCTGTCCAGGTATGATGCTCTGGACCAAGGACATCAGCTTGAGAACAATAGGAATAGTTAATGCAAGTAGTTTTTGGGGAAAATAAAGCATTTTAAACTCAATTTTTCTGAGTAATTATCTATATTATGTGAATTACTCAGATAAGGACTTAGGTCTTTGACCATGTGGAACTGAACTTTAATTGAAAATGGAGTGTTAACTTCTGCTGAGTCCTTCTTCCCCTGCCAGCTTAACATGCTTAGGGAGATGAGATCATAAAGTATTGTGATCATTTTTCTGCACAGTTTTTTCAGATCAACATTATGACCAAAGATCACATTTCTAAGTGTTTTGAAGTTGTGCGACTATGAGAGAAAATGTTAGGTTGAACCACAAAAATTTGTTTTGTAAAAAATGATCAAACATAGGCAATTTCATATGAGTTAACCTAATACTTGATATGTGATGATTGGTTTATTCCAGAAATGGCTGATTGTTGGTGTTGCTCAAATAGTCTTTCTTAGGGACTGTGAGCTGTGACAAATTGTGCTAAATTTAATTTTGTAGTACTGAACATATTATTGTGAATTTTCATCTCCCTACGTACTTTGTTAAATGGCTCCAGACAGCTCTAAGAAAAGAACTTAATCCAGAATATAGTGAAAAGTTTTCAAATTTTACTTGCCCTCTTCTAGTTCTTTTCTTATACCCAGGGTTTAAGTGGATGGGATTTAACAAGCTCATCTTGTGCCTCAGAGTTATTTTCCACTATGCTTTTAAGGAGTGGAAGAAGCAGCTTGGAAAGATTCCCTTGGCTGTCTTGAAGCATAGTAGCTATCCTTTTATTACCCGTCTCAGACCAGATGATCTTTAGCTATTTTATAAGAAATTTCATAAAAGAACAAATTTCCAGGGCTTAATGGTGGCCTACTATAGGGTCTTTCATTCTTGGACAGAATCAGCTGTCATACAGTTTATTTTTAAACTTAACTGATGCTGGAATTGTTTTTATAGCTGCCAGGTTAGTAAAGTTTTTTTTATTATGAATAGATTCGATATTCATTAAATTAGACAGATCTTTCTGTTTGTAGGTATATACACATGAAAGAAATGATTTGGAGTTTTATTATTGGTGTAAATAAGTAAGTGGTATTCTAATTCACAGAGTTTGACTCATTTTTACTTGTGTGACGTATTTTAAATCTGAAAGACTATCATTGGAAAATAAATGAAAAATCAAGTGAGTAAGGCCTATTAGTTCTTTGCTCTTATATATAGGCAAAACATTAGAAAAAACAGATTTAGAGTCCTAGGACTGCTTTATAATTTATGGATTCTAAAATGAGGTACACAGTTGTATTTTCTTAAGTTTGTATGTGTGTTATCTTTTAGAAGTTTGGGAAAACATAGAATATAGAATAAAGACAATCAACACCCCCATAATTTTACCAAGAAGAAATAAAACCTATTAATGTTTTTGTGTGTTTTGTTTTCACATATGAAACAAAATGTGACCATTTAGAGTGGCTCTATTTTTTTTTCTTTGTATTTTCTTTTTCTTTTTCTTTTTTTTTGACATGGAGTCTTGCTCTGTCACCAGGCTGGAGTGCAGTGGCGTGATCTTGGCTCACTGCAACCTCCACCTCCCGGGTTCATGCCATTCTCCTGCCTCAGCCGCCATAGTAGCTGGGACTACAGGCACGCACCACCACGCCCAGCTAATTTTTTGTATGTTAGTAGAGATGGGGGTTTCACCATGTTGGCCAGGCTGTTCTCGATCTCCTGACCTCGTGATCCGCCCGCCTCAGCCTCCCAAATTGCTGGGATTACAGGCGTGAGCCACTGCGCCCGGCCTAGAGTGTCTCTATTTTTCCTTTGCTTTGCTACTAGTGAAAGATAGTACACAAATATTTCTTCTTATCTTCTGGAAGGGGTTGAGGATGAAACTTTCCTTGCACTCAAGAAAAGGAAAGTTATTTAAAGAAATTGCCAAAGTTATGGATTATGGACTTATGGGACTTCACAGTTTATTATAAAACAGTAAGAGTAAAAGAGTAAGAGAAGGGTAATTTTTAGGAAGGCATGGAGTGCCACGGGAGGAAGCCAGGCAAAAGTAGGATGGGTTGGGGAGTGTGTGGTGTGGAGTAATGGGGGAGAAGTGAGGAAGAGTCACAGAAGAGTGTCTGGTAAGATGAGAGGTGACAGAAAAGTTTGTCCAAGAAAGGAGAGGGCTTGATTCCTGGGAAGTACCAGATGAGTGGACTGGACAAAGAGATTACTGGGGGAAACAAAGATTCATGGCAGAGGTCTGACCTACCTCTTCATATAACTTGATTATGACTTCCGGATTAGCATCACCCAGTCTGGAGTGTACCATTTCCTTTGTATGATAGGTTGCTAATATGCCCAGCAGAACTTGTGATTTGGAGAGTTAGACAATACATAGCTCATGATAGGCATCTTTTAGCTATTTGATACCAATAGTTAGGTACTCAGTCTCTACAAAAGCCCAGAAACATGCTAGACACTACTTTTTGAAGAGCGAATAGTTCTGTGCTGTGAAGTTCTTCTGCCTAGCTCCAGAATCCAAGATGTTAGCCTTGTGAATCTTTCAAGAGCTTTCCAGAGAACCTACCATAAAATACAGCTCTATGGGATCTGCCAGGTAATACGTTCCACGTGGCAAGGCTGCTAGTACCAGTCTGAACCTTTTGCAGAGTTGTCTTTTGTCCTGGGCTTCAATTGAGAATGGCAGTTTTCCAAGTCATCTGATAAACATATTGGAGTCATATTCCCAAGTATGGTTTGTATTGTCTCCAAAATCCAAAGGAACTTACCAAATGTTGTGGCTCTTCCCTAATAATGGTAGTGAAAGCACAGCAATTATCTTTCATCTTGGGTGTGTATGTAGAGAAATGTCTCAGCATGCTTGATATGGTTTGGTTGTGTCCCCACCCAAATCTCATCTTGAATTATACTCCCATAATTCCCCTGTGTTGTGGGAGGGGCCTGGTGGGAGATAATTGGAATCATGCTGGCAGTGGCCCCCATACTGTTCTCACGGTAGTGAAGAAGTCTCACGAGATCTAATGGGTTTATCAGGGGTTTCCGCTTTTGCATCTTCCTCGTTTTTCTCTTGCTGCCACCATGTGAGAAGTGCCTTTCACCTCCTGCCATGATTCTGAGGCCTCCTCAGTCATGTGGAACTATAAGTCCAATTAAACGTCTTTTTCTTCCCAGTCTCAGGTATGTCTTTATCAGCAGCATGAAAACAAACTCATACAATGCCCCAGACTTCTAAACCCCTGAAATATTTGCCAGTGTGCCAGGCCACTGAATCTGCCTTCCAATGCCCCTGTCCTATCCAGAGGACTCACCACTTCCTTCTCCCCAGGTTCATTTAACATAATATCAGCAATACAGTGGATTAACATGATGTTCTATAAAATGCTCAGATGATCAACATCCTTTTGGTCTTTATTAGTACAGGAAGCAGGGACATTAACAAAGTCCTGGGGCAAGGCCGTGAATGTGTGCTGCTGTCTAACCCAAGTGAACATAAGCTGCTTCTGGTGGGAGATTGAGAAGAACTTTTGCAAATGAATAGCTACATACTATATTCCAGAGACTGTTAATTTCTTAATAGGGTATCTTAATTAAAGATACCACATCCTGCACAGCTGCAATGACTAAGGCTACCATTTAGTTAAGTTTACTGAAATCCGCTATCATTTCCTATGACCCATATGGGTTTTGTAGGGACTAGACTGGTAGAGTAAAGAGGAATTTATTGGGGACCAGCCAACCATCTTGCATTCCTTAAGACATTGAGGGTGACACCAAACTCCCATTCCTCCCAGGAAGTAGTATTACTTTGACTTACAGTGTTGTATGGGGAAGGGGTAGATTAGAAGGATACAAGTTGCCTTTCTTACCATTATGGCTCTTATTTCATGGGTTAGAGAACAAAGGTGAGGATAAATGCTAAGTGCATTTATGCTAACTATGCACTCAAAGATTCAGAAAATGACCACAAGAGGGTTCATGGCCTGTAGTAAGGTCTTGGTCTCGACCTCCATTTGCTACCTTGCCTCTGTAGACTTTCCTCCTAATAGTGGGGCTATGATGGTGTTTTGAATCTCCTAATAGTATCAGCAAAGACCATGCAGCCAACAGTACTTACATAGTCTGGGCATTGTCTTTATTCTATCAAATATCCATGGGTCTCCTTGGAGATGAACTGGGAAAATTGTTAGTCTTTACACTTGCGATAGTGTCACAGTGTCCTTCCTCAGGGGGGTTGAGAATCTTCTTCCATCAGTGGACTTTGGGTCTGAGAATCAGCTCAGGTCTAGAAACTATCTCACTCAAAGGAACACAATGATCTTTTAGCCATTGCCACAGACCTTTGTGAGTTGGGGTTCTCTGATGCCATTTTAGCCTTGTTGCTGTTGCAGTTATTACATCTACCTTGCCTCTGATGATTAAATATTGCCATCTGGCTGTTGCAATTCCAGATCCTATCATGCCCATTAATACCAGGGAGCCCAGGTGCGTAGCATCATTATTACCATCAATTCTAGCATACAGAGAACAGCCAGCACTGAACTTTTCAATAATACCCATGTACCTGTCACTGGCTCACTCATTATTTGTTTAATGAAGGGAGTGTCCTCTGACCTCCTGAGGGACATAAAGGTGAACCACAGCTGGTTGGTTCTCTGATGTTATATAATGCATACATTCTAGCATGTTCACCTTCTGAGCCTTGACTCTTTCCTCAATCTTCTGCCAAGGTAGTTCTGGTATCACATCTCTTTTACTGTAGGACTGTCTTTTTTTCCTAGCTTCAAGGAGTTATTCTAGCAAGAGTTAGGACCAATTCCAGGTGTCTTTTCCAGGATGCTCAATTCTGAGTCAAATTGAGTCAGGTACAACATTATATTGTACCTCCTTTTGTTCAGTACCCTCAAGATTTGTTCCCAGGCATGTTCTCCTAGTTTTTCCCATTATTTAGTAGGCAGGTCCTACATAGCAGGCTATGCTAAGACTTTGCCCTAGTTATTGGCCTGGAAGCAATCAGGAGAAGTGGGGGCAATTCTTGAGGCAAGAATTATCTGCTCTGGAAGAAACATCTGTTACAGGTGAGGATTTTGCGTGATCTATAGACAAGAGAAGGCAGGGGAGTTGGATGACTTCTGCTGGCCTAGAGGGTTTAGGGGATCCTGGGGACTCATGTTTCAAGTGCATCTAACCATGCGTCCACTTCCCAGTTTTCTGAATCCCATTCCTTTTCTATCAGAGGACTTTCCTTGACTTACAGGGATTCCGAATTCAGAATTTGATTATAATTGCTAATCTCACTTTCAGGATCTGGGCTTAATATTCAGCAGTTGACCTTTTAGCTGCAGGATTTGAGTCTCTAAATGTTATTATAGAGGCTTTCCTTTCAGTTTTCACATTGTCTTCTGATTGGATGACCTGAGCCTCAGTGTTTTTCCTTTAGTGCATCAATGGCATTTAATGACACCAACTAATCAAAGATTTCACAGTTCTTATAATATCTCCCAAACTCTACTGGTACTGCATAAACTAGTGTGTCCCTTTTCACCTTAGTCTGACCCTAATATATAATAGTTGAGGGTCTTTGTAATTATGATGCCACAGCTAACCGCAAGCTATCACTTTCCACAATTTCTAATTCCAGAATCCATTACAAGATCTACTTCCTAGAACCATTTCAGCTGCCAACTGTCTCAGTAGGGGTTTCCACAGAAGCCCCCCAAAACAAAGACTTGGTGTGACTAGTTGATGGGATTTTAGGCAACTCCAATAAAGGTTGAGTTATCAAGACAGCTTTGTGGGTAACTGAAATTTAATTCTTGGGGGGATACAAGGAGTAGGTACAGAATAAGTATCTCAGAGTTACCTTACTGAAGGAGCAAGAAAGTTGGAATATTTATACAACAATGCTGGTAAGTCATTGTTTGAAGACTGGTAGGCATGGCAGGTTTTACCTGCTGTGCAGTCCTAGCCTGCTGTAGGTGCAGGCAGAGAAGACTCTGGATGCCAGAGAAAGTCCTAAGGTACTTGGTAGTCAAGCAATGTAGCCTGCAGTTGTAAGACTTGATGAGACACGGTAGGACATTGACAATGTCTGCTCCAGGATGTAGAAACTCAGCAGAGGACCCTGGGTGTTTCCTGGGCTTGTGGGTCACATGCACTCTGGAGATACCTGAATTCAACATGTTTGAGAACCCCCAGCTGGGGTATGGCTAGATTGTATTACATATACATGTCCCATGTACGGTTTTGTACCTTTTCTTCTCACTTAACACTATATAGTAAGTACAACTGTATATTAAATATTATTAATTTTTTTTAGATCATTAGAAGTTTTATCTTCAGGCTGTGCCCAGTGGGACACACCTGTAATCTTAGCACTTTGGGAGCTGAGGTGGAAGACTCACTTGAGGTCAGGAGTTTGAGAACAGCCTGGGCAACATAGGGACATCCTGTCTTTACAAAAACAAACAAAAAATGAAGCTTCATAAGTTTTATCTTCAAATTAGAAGGCAAGTTATACTCCTATAGTGACAATTTTTAGAAATTAAAAAGCATTAAAAATGTTGAACCTATAAACTTATAGTGTGTAAAAAATATAAAATAAAAACTGAAGTCTCCATGAAATACATATGTAACTTCGAGGTGCGTCTACTTTACCATCCCGCTACGTTCTCAGCTTGCTCTCCTGCTGCTAACGGAGACGCCATCTGCGTGAGTGCTTCTGATGGACAAATTGCTTCCCATTGCAGTCCCCGATTGCCTGTATGAGTAGTACTTAGGAAGTAATTGCTTGGGGGATCTCAAAGCACTCAGCCCTAATGAATTCTTCTGGCATCTTCTGAAGTAGTCACAGGACTTGCTACTGTGAGGCACCAAAAAACTGGTTTAAAATGTAGGAAGTAAAAAGGTATGACTAGGGCAGGATCAAGAAATCCACGAGTTTTGTGATCCTGAACACAATATACCAGATGACATATTCATTGGGTGTGCATAACTGAGAGTTTCTCATTCCTGGCCTGTGGAGGTAGGGTGGGGTGGGATTGCCAGGTAGCTATGGGCAAGGTTAGGGGAGGGGATTGTAGGAAAAACAGTTCACAGCATACGTGACATTGTGGAACTCTTAACGTATGCTATATACTAAATGAACTTGCCTCAGAAAGGGCAAGCATAAAGTAACTATTTATTTTAGAAATACGTGTTATACAGGCTCAGGGACTATTCCCTGTTCCTGGTTCCTGCATGATGTTTCCAGCAGGTTTCAGAGTTTTTAGCTACTTTTAAATAAATCAATAATCTCCTTGTTTTAGCATTAAAATTCCGTTTAAGGGTCGTGGGGGAGGTAGACATGGGGATGGTTCACAGGTACAAAAATGTGGTTAGATAGAATGAATAAGATCTAGTATTTTATAGGGTGACAGGGTGACAACAGTCAACAATAACTTACTGTACATTTAAAAATAACTAAAAGAGTATAATTGGAATGTTTGTAACACAGGAAATGGATAAATGCATGAAGTGATGGGTGCCTTATTTACCCTGATGTGATCATTACACATTATATGACTGTATGAAAATATCTTACATACCCCATAAATATGTACACCTTCTACGTACCCATAGAAAAAAATCTCAGTTTGGTCTAATCACATAATTGCTGTCCAGTGCTGGGTGAAATCTGCCAGTGTATTTCAACTTGATCCTTCAGAGCTCAATTCTGCTTTAGGCTTGGAAGCCTGCAGTGGGAGGAGTGGCGGTGGCCAGCTTCTTGCTCCTGGTGATGAACGTCCTTCCCGTGGAAAGCGATTGTCCTTGACCTCTCCAGGGCTGGCCCAGCCAGAGAACAGATCAGGAGGAAAGTGTCAATTCTGTGTGGCTCGTGCAGCTGCAACCTGGGGTTGTTTCCCTTTGGATTTTGTTTCTGTGCTATTGCTGGCTCTTTCTCTCTTCCTGCTGTGGCTCTCTTCCTGCAGCTCCCAGGATGTGAGTATGCCTGGAAATAGTGGGCTCCCTCCACCACTGGATTCTGGTATGCTGCAATGCACAGACCCTTTCTACTGTTGAAACCTTTGTCCTTCCAGGAATCCAGAGGCAAATCCTTTAAAAATGACCACAGGTCTGCTCCCTGCAACAGCAGAGTCCACATAGAGTATCCTGAAAAAACGACCCCCTTTCTGCATCAATAGCGGAGCTGTTCACTCCCGATGCAGTGCCTTCTCTCCAAACTGCTATTTTTTTCTTTTAGTTTTTCCTGATAGGAATAAATTGCCAGTTTTTATTTTTCAAAGTTGAACTATTAGATATCTACCCAAAGGAAAAGAAAAAAATTATATCAAAAAGATACCTGCACTCACGTGTTTACAGCAGCACAATTCACAATAGCAAAGATATGGAATCAACATAAGTGTCCATCAACAGATGATTGGGTTAGGTAAAGGAAATGTGGTATAAGTGTAATATACATATATATATATATGTATATATAAAACTCAGCCATTAGAAGGAATGGAAATATTTTTTTTTGCAGCAACGTAGATGGAAGTGGAGGCCATTATCTTAAGTGAAATAACAGAAAGACAAATACCGCATGTTCTCACTTATAAGTGGGTGCTAAATAATGTGTACACAAGGACACACCTTGTGGAATAATAGACAACGGAGACCCCAAAAGGGGAGAGCATAGGAGGAGGGTAAGGGAAGAGAAATTACAGACTGGGCACAATATTCATTATTTGGGTGATAGTTCCACTAAAAGCCCAGACTTCACTACTGTGCAATATATCTATGCAACAGAACTGCACTTGTGCCCCTTAAATTTATACAAATAAAAAAAAGATTAAGGCAAATGTAAGCATGCTTTCTTAAAAAAAAAGGAGGGGATACATGCCACACTTTTCTAGTGTCCCCATGACATTTAAGGTAGCAGGGATTCACCCTGCTCCTCACTCCTAAGGAAGGGAGAGGAACAACGCCATGATAGCCTAACAGCTCTCTCTAAAGAAAGCATTTGCTCTAAACTCTTCAGGTATGAGAGGCTAACTCGGACAGAACTGGTTTGTTGCTATCTTGATATGCTCTGCCTTGGTGCTCAGGAACCCCACTTCAGGTTTTGGGTGGTACTTGGCCCTTACGTGGTTCTTGATCTTTGGGGAACTTGGCCACAGCTGAGAAGTGTCTAATTTTACCACCCCATTTCCTGTGCTCTGGTGTCAGAAGGGTGCAGGCTGTCCTGCTTGTGACTAAGCAACCTCAGGCAAGTAACTTCAACTCTTGCAGCCTCAGTTCTTCTGTCAAAGTGGAAAAAACACCTCTCAGGTATAGATTTGTTGTGAGGCTGCTTAGTGCATAGAATAGTGGAAATGCTCCCTGTGTGGTGTGCAGCATATGAACGTGCTGAAAATGTTAATGATCGTGGTGGTGGTGATGTTCTTTTAGTTCCTGATCATCTTATCACTTCCACCTATTGACAACAATTGATTAAATTTTCTGCCTGAAATAATTCCCTGGCCCCCCACTTCTAGCGGCAGAGCAGTGGGATGCCAGATATTGGCAAGGTGGCACTCCTAGGCGTTCTCATCACTCAGAAGAATCCTGGGGAGAGGTGAAGAGTAATAAGAGTTGGCCATAGTCTATTATTCATTCCTCTAGTTATTCCTCCCATATGTCCATTGGAACTGAAGTGTTGGAAGAGTTACCTCTACTTCTCTCCTCTCCCAGGTCATCCATTTTCTTTCCAGCCTTATTTACCAACCAGGAAGGGGGAAACAAGGAAAGGTTTCCAACAAGGAAAACTTGGCTGATGGCGAGGTGCCAGGCGGTCCCTGCTTGCAGGGAAATTGGATGTGACAGCTATAACTTATTGTCCTTGCAGTTACCCTGCATATGCCAGAGAAAAGAGCTTTGTAAATAAGTGTGAGGGAGCTGATAGCAAAAATCTGAGGCTGCACCGCAGTGCTTCTAACACCATTATGGGGCACTGATTTAGTATTGGCTTGCAGCAACCAAGGCTACCTCGAGTACTGAATTACCACATCCCCAGGGCATTCTTTGGCATTCAACCCAGGCGGCTAACCAAGTCCTCCATGCTTCATTTATAGGATCTGACACTATCACACACTCCAGCAGTATAGTTGCAGGCTCTAGTAAATTCCTAAATTAAAAGTCAACCCAGTCAAGGGTATTTTGATGTCCAGGGATTTGTATGCAGCTCCCATTAGGATTAGTGCCCAAGTAACTTCTGACTTCCTGAAATAAATGCAGATCCTTCTATCTTAGCTTCACATTTTTGTACAGAAATTTTTAAAGCTGAGATGAGATTTCCATGTAGGTCAATCACTGTAAGAATGCTTCATTTTCTGTGCGGGAGGCATACTGCCTATGTAAGGCACTAGTCTGCAGAAAGCATAAAAATACTACACTGAAAATAAACTATTCTTTTCGGTTTTGTGCTTTATACTCCATTTTCTCACAGAGTCCAGCTAACACATAACCATTGAGGAAAATGGAGAAGGAAAATGTGTCAACGAAGCAGTGATGAACAGAATGGAGGTTGCCAGAGGAGCCTTTTTTTCCCAGCTTTTTAGTTCATAGATATTTAGATGGCTGATCAGAAGCCACCAAACATTTAATCACAGTGTATTTTGGTGGTACAAATTGTATTATGCCAACCTGTTGGCAAGATGTTTTTAATAATGTGCTTTCCTGAGCAATGAAACCAACTAAAGTTTTTATTGGTTCATTTATTTCATCCTCGTCCACGACATGCAATTTAGAGTGGAGTATTGTCCCAGTTACTCAGCGGTGATGTGTAATCAATGTGCCCAGCAGCCTCTCAGTCATGTGTGAGAAAACTGCATCCAGAGGCTTTGATCTCACAAAATTTGGTCAGCCAACAATTTCCAGACATGGGAAAAAGGAAAAAAAACCAAAAAAAAAAAAAGAAGTAGACCTTTTCAAAAAACAAACCCAAATTTTCATTTTTTGTTGGCATTTTCCATATGCCAGATTCTTTGCTTATACTATGTTGCGCTTAGACAGGTAAATGGTTTGAAAATGTGACTTAGCAAAAGTTCTATTGTTTCAAATTTGATCTGTAGGAGAAGCATTTCTTTTTACTCTTCTCTGTTACTACAAATTATGGTATATGATGAAAAAAAATTCCAGTTGTTTGTAACATAATGACACAGGAAGTATTTTTAGGAGAAATGGACACAGTACTAAAGAAAACCCCAAATATGAGGTTTAACACTGAACCAGGAAACCTTAGAACTGGAAAGAATCTTAGAGAACATCTATGTAAAACTTCTTATCTTTGTTCCCATTCTGTCACAACTGAGACCCAGAGATGTAGTGGCTGTCTCAGTTCATAGCACAAAGTGGTAGCACTATCTGATGCCTATGGCTTTCTGATTCATTTTATCTGATGATAGAATTTTAGGACTGTGATAAGCCAAGCCAGCATAAAAATATTTTGTGGGACAGGGGACAGGGTGGGTTGAAGAGGGGCACATTGGTTTTGAAGTACTTGTGCAGAACTAAATAAAATAGCTAAGAAAATCTTGAAAAAGAAGGGCAATGGTGGTGTTAAAGAAAGACAAAGAAGAATTAATCCCTGGAGATGTGAAAATATATTACAAACCTTTAATAAGTAAAATATGTGGTACTGGTTCACAGACATATAAAGCAATGGAACACACTAGAGTGAGACATTTAGTATATGATAAAGGGATCTCAAATAAGTAGGGAAAAGTAGCCTTATTGTAAACGATGTTGGAACAATTGGTCAGCCATCTGAAAAGTAATGAAGGATGATGAATGCCTTTAGAACCTTGGTGTGGAGAAGGGCATTGTAACTATGATGCAAAATCTGGAGGTGTAAAAGAAAAGATTGATAAATCTAAATACATAAAAATAAAGACATTTTCTAGGGGGATGTCTACTGGGAGAGTTAAAAGACAAAAAAAAAATTGGGGAAAATATTAGTATTCCATTTCACAGATAAAAGACTGATTTCTCGAATATGTAAGAACTCCTGTATGATATAAAAAGACCAATTCAATAGAAAAATAGTCAAAAGATGTGAAGGGGGATTATAAAATGAAATAAAAATGACATAAATATATTAAAAAGATGGTCTATGCCATTCATATTCAGTGAGATGCAAATTATACATCCACTGAAAGTTTTGTAATTTACTGAATTGATACATATTCCAAAGTTCATTAGCACATTTGCATTGAGGCAAGCATTCTCCAAACAAATACTTTATTCAGTTGATACTGGGAAGTTTAGGAAGATCTCTCACAATCACAAATGCATATGCCTTGTGCCCCTTTGAGTCATTCTACCTGCGTTTTCTTCTATGCATATTCTTGCTCAAAGTACATAATGATTTTTATACATGACTCATCATATATAACATGTTTTCTATTATCTATCTATCTATCTATCTATCATCTATCTATCTATCTATCTATCTATTTAAATGATTTTAAAGGATTTCACTTGTGGGTAATAGCAAAAGTGTTGAAATAAGCCAAATGTCTGCCAACAGGTGACTGGTTAAATAAATCATGGTACGGATAGGAAATAGAGCTGAGAAAAAAGCAAGAAGAAGCTCTTTGTATAATGAAATGAAAAACTCTTAAGAAAGAGTCAGGAAAAAGCTGAGTGCAGATCACCGTACATAGTAGGCTACCTTTTTTTCTGTTTTGTAAATTGGGAGAAAGAATATATATCTGTGTTGATTTGCTTATGCACAAAGAAACTTTGGAATTACAAGGAAGTAATTCTAGTGGTTACCTATGACAGGTGGTGGTGGATTAGGAGTTGGGAGAATGGGGAAGAGAGTAGAAATAAATCTTTTCATTGTATTCCTATATAAATATAAAGAACATGGGAATATATCACCTTTTCAAATAAATACAATAAAGAGAAAATATTAGAATGAGAAATGAATACCATTGACTCTGTGTATCACTCAGAGTTCTAACAGAGAAATAGAACTGTAAGATGTATATGAAGAGTTTTATTGCCACAACATTGGTTCATGTGACTTGGGGGCCTGGCTAGGCAAGTCCAAAGTCCGTAGGGCAGACTGTCAGGAAGGGCTGGCTGGAAAATCTGTGGCAAGAGCTTATGCTGCAGAATTTTTTCTTCCTCAGGGAAACCTCAATTCTGCTCTTAAAGCCTTTCAACTGATTAGATCAGGCCCGTCCAGATGGTGGAGGATAATCTCCTTTACTTAAAATCAACTGATTATAGATTGAACCATATCTACAAAATAACTTCACAGTGATATCTAGATTAGTGTTCGATTGAATAAGTGGGGACTGAAGCCTAGCCAATTTGACACACAAAACTGACCATCTCACCTTTCCTCTGAAATCCAGTTTGTTATTAGAGAAATGGCAAGGTTTGGCAATAAAGGCAACATATATTGAATGTGACAGAAAAACAAATCACTTTTCCTGGATTTTCTGAGATATTTCTGGGGTCAAAAATATTTTATTGAATCTAAGATGACATCGATTGTAAGATACACCATTATTTTTTGTGCTACTAATACAGAAAAAAATACCACCAGTTAAACAGACATGCTATTGATCATAAGACATATACTTATTTCTGTTATATTACAATGATTATGTGTATTAGCCAAGGCTCTCCAGAGAAACACAACCAATATGCTGAACACTGGCATACTGGCTCTTCCCACTTCTTCCTATTAGATACATAGGGAGAGTTTTTTTTTTTTAATAATGTGCAATTACAATTTTATTTAAGTTAATTAATTTTTAAATTTCGAATTTTTACATTCAGGGGTACATGTGCATGATGTGCAGGTTTGTTACATAGGTAAATGTGTGCCATGGTGGCTTGCGGCACAGATCATCCCATCACCCAGGTATTAAGCCTAGCATCCATCAGCCATTCTTCCTGATCCTCTCCCTCTTCCCACCCCTCCACCCTCTGACAGACCCCAGTGTGTGTTGTTCCCCTCCATGTGTCCATGCGTTCCATCATTTAGCTCCCACCTGTAAGTGAGAACATGTGGTATTTGGTTTTCTGTTCCTGTGTTAGTTTGCTAAAGATAATGGCTTCCAGTACCAGCCATGCCCTGCAAAGAACGTGATCTCATTCTTTTTTACGACTGCATAGTATTCTATGGTGTATATGTACCACATTTTCTTTATCTAGTCTATCATTGATGGGCATTTAGGTTGATTCCATGTCTTTGCTATTGTGAATAGTTCTGCAGTTAACACACATGTGCATGTGTCTTTATAATAGAACAGTTTATATTTGGGTATATACCCAGTAATGGGATTGCTGGGTTGAATGGTGTTTCTGCCTCTAGGTCACTGAGGAATCACCACACTGTCTTCCATAATGGTTGTACTAATTAATACTTCCACCAACAGTGTAGAAACATTCCTTTTCTGCACAACCTCTCCAGCACCTGTTGTTTTTTGGCTTTTTAATAACAGCCATGCTGACTGGCATGAGATGGTATCTCATTGTAGTTTTGATGTGCATTTCTCTAACGATAAGTGATGTTGAGCTTTTTTTCATATGTTTCTTGGCCACATGCATGTCTTCTTCTGTAAGTGTCTGTTCATATCCTTTGCCTACTTTTTAATGGGGTTGTTTATTCTTGTAAATTTGTTTAAGTTCCTTAGAGATGCTGGGCATTAGACCTTTGTCAGATGCATAGTTTGCAAAAATTTCCTCCTATTCTGCAGGTTGTCTGTTTACTCTGTTGATAGTTTCTTTTGCTGTGCAGAAGCTCTTCAAGTTTATTCAGATCCCATTTGACAATTTTTGCCTTTGTTGCAATTGTTTCTGCCGTCTTCATCTTGAAATCTGTGCCCATGCCTATGTCCTGAACGGTATTGTCAAGATTTTCTTCTAGGGTTTTTATAGCTTTGGGTTTTACATTTATGTCTTTAATCCATTGTGAGTTGATTTTTGTATATGGTGTAAGGAAGGGTTCCAGTTTCCATTTCTGTATATGGCTAGCCAGTGGGAGAGATTTTTTTTTTTTTTTTTTTAAGGAATTGGCTCACATGATTGTGGAGGCTGAGAAATCCCACAATCTGCCTTTTGCAAGCTGGAGGCTCAGGAAAGCTGGTGATATAGTTCCAGCTCATACTTGAAGGCCTGAGAAACAGAACAGCCAAAGATGTAAGTTGTGGTCTGAATCTGAAGGCCCAAGAACCAGGAGCACTGATGTCTGAGGGCAAGAAAAGATGGATGTCCCAGCTTAAACAGCAAGAGCAAATTCACCTTTCTTCCACCTTTTGGTTCTATTTGCTTTCTCAGTGGACTGGATGACACCCACCCACACTGGTGAAGGCAGTGTTCTTGAATAATGCAAATGCTAATGTCTTCTGGAAACACCTCACAGACACACCTAGAAATGATGTTTTTCTAGCTAGCTGGGCATTTCTTTGCCCCATCAGATTGACACATAAAATTAATCATCACAGTATGTGTATCTTAGAATTGACTAAAATACTCTATTTTGTGCTCTTACTAGACCATGTACAGCTAGACCAATGTGTCAGACTTGTATGTTCAAATTTTGATTCAGAAAATATGAACATATTACATGTGACACATGTTTTTGAATTGTCTGCCCCACAGTCTGGCTCAAGAGCTGAACATTAGCCATGTCTAGAGTCCATAGAAGTGTCACCAGAGAATCCCAATAAAAGACACATTTCTAATCTTCCAGGCAAACGCTGGATGTGGTGGGCTTTTTGAATGGAGAGTAGAGGTTGAGAGGAGAGTCAGTTTTCATGACTTCTTCCTGTCCTCCCTCCATCTCCCAACCCCAAGCAGGCAGGATTACAACAGGAGTCTGTGGCATTGTTGGTGTGTCATGCAGGGGATAATTCTAGCTGATCACTGGCATACTGGCTTTTCCTGCTTCTTCCTCTTTGATACTGAGAGAGTGCAGGGAGAGGCCAACCTGATATATTTCACATGCTGAGCCTAAATATTAAAAGATTACTTTCATATCATGATAACCACAGGAATATATAAATTTTATTCAATGGTTTTTGAAGTGTACTAGCTCCTAATTTAGTTTAACTTTAGGACATAAGGGTGACAAAGCCTCCCTGCTGTCCAATTTAGAGTTACAGAAAAAGAAAAGTTGGGTGCTGTGATTCTAGACAGTGAGAGAAGAAAATGACATCTGGAACCCAACTGAGTCATCATAGTGGGTTACAGTGACCTGCAAGCTGCAAAGGAGTGGGTGGCTGGCCCTTCCATTTGCTAGGGCCAAATTTTCAATTGCTTTTTATGAATTGGAGCTCTTACATATAGCCAATGTTTGAACATCATCTCATTGAGTGTAGCCAACTGTTGGTAGGAAAGTGGTTCTGATTCCTAACTTCAAAGAGGCCAAAAGGGTGTATCAGAACCATGCTTTGTTCAGCATAACTCACTAATCTTGCTGTACCTACTTTACTATATTTTATGGAGTCCACAAAAAAAAACTCATTTTTGACACAGTGGGCTCAACAAAGTAAAAAACAGTGCAGTCTGCCTTTTTAAATGCCTGAGTCATAGAAATCTAAGCTTAAAAACTATCATCTGCTTTTATTCAAACTGATAGTAAAAATATTAGACTTAGAAGGTACTTACATTGTTTAATAGATGACATTATTAACTCTGTGCTTTGAAATTTGCCTCTTTATTGATTTTTTCCTGAAAAACAAACCATAAACAATTTTAGTTCTGAATTCCTTTCTAATTTATCAACCATTGGAGGTATTATTGTAGATACAATGTCAAAAGAAGAAAACAAAATCCTATAAAAATCAGGAAAAAGTGCACCCCAAACAGTGAGTGGTTTTGAGGACTGCTGTTAACACCTATTGTGCTGAAAATCTACTTGAAATGTGCATGTATATACAATAGACCGACAGTAGCCCAAGGAACCCTTTTGTGTCTAACATGCAAGTCATCTGAATGCATAAAGAACAGTATTGTGCCCCCAAAATACATTTTATTTTAAAAGTATTTGGAAAAAAAGAAAATAATAGCTACAGGTTCAGTTTCTTCTTTATAAAAGAGGTCAAAGTCATTTAAATGAAAGCCTAGGAATTGTTGAACTTTGACACTTATTTTCATTATTATTTTACAAAATCCTACCATTATGCCTCCGATTCTATTGTAAAATCTTATTTTCACCCTATCTTCAAAAATATACTTCTGAAATATGCACAACACAGTATATAAATTTAGGAGTAGGCTCTTTAAATTCAGTCAGTCACTTGAAAAGGCAGAGTGCTTATTTAGTTAAAACATTTATTGAGCATCTTCTATGTATAAGGCATTGACTCTGAGCTGTGGAAAACGCAAAGATGCATAAGGCATAGTTCCCATCGTTGCAAAGCTTACAGAAGACAAGAGAGAAAACTGTAGAACAATTACAAAATATACTGAAAGTCAGTCATACAAATGATTGCAGTGAGATGTAATCCTTCCTTATGAATTCAGCTCCTTCCTCTTAAAGGCTTGAAAGCCGGCCACAAACCTTGTCTCCCCACTGTAGCCTCCCACACTGTGAATGCAATGCTCATTGTTCTGGGGCCCTGCATTTGCAGAATCTGGATTCTGTCATATACTAGCTTATTTCTACCAGTTTCCAGCAGTGCTTTGAGAACAAATGAATAGACTTCTAGTTATATGAATGTGTTAGAAGAGCTCTCTTTATCTTCCCTCTTGAGCAATTATTTTCAACAAAAGTTAGTGGTACTGTTTTCTTCTCTAATAAGAATGGATGCCAATATATTGCATCCATTACAATTTCACTGTTCCCACGGCTGCAGAAACCACATTAGGTTTTGACTCTAGGAGGCGTTTAAAAAACATAAAAGCTGAAGAAGTCATGGGTAATTAATTTCTCTAAATTAGTTTATTAGAGATTATTCAACTAGTATTGTTACCAGTTAATGGCATCAAACATAATTTGGCTAAGTTTTGGTCTAAACACCAGGGGAGGCCCAGAGCAGTGGCTCACGCCTGTAATTCCAGCACTTTGGGAGGCCGAGGCAGGAGGATCACTTGAGATAAGGAGTTTAAGACCAGACCTGCCAACATGGCAAAACCCTGTCTCTACTAAAAATATAAAAATTAGCCAGGTGTGGTGGTGTGTGCCTGTAGTTCCAGCTACTCGGGAGGCTGAGTCAGGAGAATTGCTTGAACCCGGCAGGTTGAGGTTGCAGTGAGCTGAGATCATGTCACTGCACTCCAGCCTGGGTGAAAGAGCAAGACTGTTTCAAAAAGCAAGCAAACAAACAAAAAACCCAAACCAAACAACCAACAAACAAAACAAAAACATCCAGGAGAGGGAGAAGAGGGGTCAGCACAGGGCCACAGGATGCGGGATGTGTCAGGGCTCCGTGGGGAGACCATAGACTCTACAGTCAGACTTATTGGACTTGAAGCTCATGCTCTTGCATAATTAATTGTGCTGCCTTGGAAATTTAAGTTCTTTAAGCCTCAGTTTCCTAATATGTAAAATCGGTTTAATAACTCATGGTTGTTGGGAGTGTTAAGTGAGAGTGTTGGGAGTGTTAAGTGAGATATCATTTAGCACAGGTTATTTATGTGTTTCATGGTGTGTGCTGCATAATGAGTATTCAGTAAATGTTAATTCGTCTCTCAGGGCAGAGAGAGAGAGAGAGCACTGGAAAGAAAAAGGGAGGACAAGGAAAGGAAAAGGAAGGAAAGAAAAGAATGGAGGATGAAGTCTATAGTATGGCTGAAGGTGACTCTGATTTTGAGTATCTATTGACCACAGAAAACTGGTATTGTCTAGGAAAATAATAAGCCTTTTTCCAGGCACATAAGTAGAAAGACTATTGGATTAGGATTTAGGAGGCTTGTGTTTTAGGATTAGCTCTCCTACCAAGTAACATTTAGATTTAATTTAGATGATCTCTTCATGTCCTAAAATTCTTGATGAAGTATTTAAGATGAAAATAACTGAGAATCACCTCATGTATTTCATATAAATTTAAGTTGTTAACTTGTAACAAATGGAAATGGGTTTGAGGAAATTTTTACAAAGGCACTATTTAGAAGGGTGCAGTGTTAATACTGTAAAAACAGTGAAGTAGTTACTACCACTAGGCCTGAAGGTGGGGAGGGAAAAGAAAGAGGCTTGTGGTGGCCTCTGAGAGGAGCCATGACCATGGGTTATGGACATACCAGTCATAGGATAGTTTACAAGGAAGGAGCCAGGGAAATGAATCACCTCATCTTATACCTTTTCTTTTTGAATTTCTACTGGGTCTTTCCACTGTTGTTCTACATCCAGCCGGAAGCCTCAAGACCAAAGGGCCTAATTATGTAGCCTCTACCTGTTAGGTCCTGAAACAGGAAGAAGGGTAGTAGAATGGAGAGCAGATATGGCCGGGAATAGAAGACATATATCAGGGGCCTAGATTTCTTTATTTTTATTTTAAATTAAAAATTTATAAGTGTATAAACTTATAGGGTACAAAGTATATTAATAATTTATAAATACAATGTGGAAAAATTAAATCAAGCTAGTTAACATGTCCATCACCCAAAAAACTTACCATTTTTTTGTGATGAGAATGTCTGAAATTTACTCTTAGCAATTTTGAAATATACAATATTATTAATTATATTCACCAGAGTGTGCAAATGAAACTCAAAAAAATAAAGAAAACATACTCCTTCTGTCTGATATTTTGTACCCTTCAACCATCTGGCCATTCCCCCTACCACATACGAGTGAGAACATGTGGTATTTGTCTTTCTGTATCTGACTTATTTCATTAGCATAGTGTTCTCCAATTCTACCCATGTTGCAAATGACAGATTTTCTTTTTAAAGGCTGAATATTTCATTGTGTATATATGCCACATTTTCTTTATCCATTCATCCATTGAGGGACACTTAGGTTGATTCCATAACTTGGCTATTGTGAATAGGCTGTAATGAATACAGGACATTTCTTAGAGAAACTGACTTCAAATCTTTTGGGTAAGTACCCAGAAATGGGATTGCTGGATCGTATGATAATTCTATTTTTAGTTCTATGAGGAACTTCCATAGTGCTTTCCATGGTGTCTGCACTAATTTACATTTAACCAACAGTGTATGAGGGTTTCCTTTTCTCCACATCCTTGCCAACATTTGTTATCTTTCATGCTTTTGATAAAAGCCATTCTGACAGGTGTGAGATGATATCTCATTGTGGTTTTACTTCACATTTCCTAATAATTAGTGATACTGAGCATTTTTCACACATCTGTTGGCCATTTGTATGTTTTCTTTTGAGAAATGCCTATTTAGGTCTCTTGCACATTTTTCAAATTGAGATTTTTGGTTTTTTGGTATTGAATTGTTTGAGCTCCTTGTATGTTTTGAATATTAGTCCCTTAACAGATGTATGGCTTGCAAATGTTTTTTCCTAATCCAAAGGTTGACTCTGTACAGTGCAAATTGTTTCCTTTGCTGTGCAGAAGCTTTTTGGTTTGATGTAATCTCATTTGTCTATTTTTGCTTTCATTGCTTGAACTTTTGGAGTCAAATAAAAAAAAAATCATTGACCAGACTAATGTCATGTAGTGTTTTCCCCCATGTTTGTTTCTAGTAGTTTTAGAGTTTCTTGTTTTAAGTCTTTAATCCATTTGGGTTAGTTTTTGCATATGATGTGAGATAACAGTCCAGTTTCATTCTTCTGTATGTGGAAATTCAAACTGCCCTTTTCCCATTGCATATTCTTGGCACCTTTGTCAAAAATTAATTGACTTGCATATATTCATTTCTGGGTGCTCTATTCTGTTTCGTTGGTCAACATGTTCTTTTTTTTTTTTTTTTTTTTTGCCAATACCATGCTGTTTTAATTACTATTGTTTTATAGTATAGTTTGAAATCAGGTAGCTTGTTACCTCCAGCTTTATTCTTTTTGCTTATGCTTGCCATGACTATTCAGGATTTTTTGTGGTTCTATATGAATTTTAAGATTGTTTTTTCTATTTCTATGAAAAATGATGTTGGACTTTTGATAGGTGTTGCATTGAATCTGTACATTACTTTGGATGGTATAGACATTTTAAGAATATTAACTCTTTCCACTCATGAACATGAATTTCTTTCCATTTATTTGTGTCTTCTTCAATTTTTTTCATTAACATTTCATAGGTTTTAGTGTATAGATCTTTTACCTCTAGGTTAAATTTTTTCCTAAGTATTTTATTGTTTCTGTTACTGTTTTGAATGGGATTGTTCTCTTGATTTCATTTTCAGATAGTTCTTCAGTAGTATATAGAACCACCATTGACTTTTATGTGTTGATTTTGTATTGTGCAACTTTATTCATTTATTAGTCCTGACAGTCTTTTGGTGGAATTTGTAGGTTTTTCTATATGTAGGATCATGTTGTCAGCAAACAGTGAAAAGTTTACTTCTTCCTTTTCTATTTGAATGCTTTTCATTTCTTTCTCTTGCCTAATTGCTCTGGCAAGAACTTCCAATTCTATGTTGAATAGAAGTGGTAAGGGTGGGCATTGTATCTTGTTCCGGATTTTAGAGGAAAGGCTTTCAATTTTTTTTTATCTTTGAGTATATTGTTAGCTGTGGGCTTCTCATACATGGTCTTTGTTGTGTTGAGACTGGCTTGACCCAGGAAATCAAACAATGGTTCCACTCAGCCAAAAGCACTCCCAACAACCCCATTCAGGCAGGGAGACTCCTGCTTCTATAGATTTTAGAGAAGCAGAGGAGCTAGACCAGCTTTGCCCAGGGAGTCAAACAGTGGCTCCACTCAGCCTAAAAGGTCTAGATTTAGACTGGAGTCTTGAATGAGATCCTGCTTTGTAACTGCAGAAGAGTCCCAAGATGCTGCCTCTACAACTGTCCCATGGTTTCATGGAACCTGTAGATCTGAAGATATGCTCGTCACAAGGCAGAAGCCCTTAGTGAGTGTCCATATCTCACTTTTCTCCACTTTGAACATGAATTGTCCTGTATTCTTTGCAACACTAGTCACAATAGCCAAGTTACTGAATCAACCTAACTGTGCAATAACAGATGAATGGATAAAGAAAATGTGGTATATATACATAATGGAATACTGTTTATCTACTCTAGGTTAGCACTAGTCAGGAGCCCTGAAATGTTCAGATTGTTAGAGAGCTCTGATACACATAATTGTTCATGCGATCCATGAGCCAAAGATGTATAAAATTTACCTAGGTCTTATATGAGGGATACAGAGCCTGCCAGACTGCATTGAGGGTTCCACTCAAATTGTGCTGGAAACTAAATAAGGCAGATATTTTGCCTCCAGCAAATTAAATTTTATCCTGATGCTTTGTATCCTCAGGGTACTTTTGATTACCTTCTGGAATAATAAATACAGCCATGTGCTGCATAATGGTATTTCAGTCAACAATGTATTGCATATAGGATGGTGGTCCCATAAGATAATAATGGAGGTGAAAAATTTCTATCACCTAGTGACATCATAGCCATCATAATATTATAGCTCAATTACTTAATTTTAAAATAAATTTAGTATAGCCTAAGTGTATAGTCTTTTAAAAGTCTGCAATAATGTACAGTAACGTCCTAGGCTTTCACAGTCACTCATCACTCACTCATTGACTTACCCAGAGCTACTTCCAGTCCTTTGAGCACCATTCATGGTAAGTGACCTATACAGGAGTGCCATTTTCATCTTTTACACTGTATTTTTGCTGTACCTTTTTATGTTTAGATGCACAAACACTTACCATTGTGTTACAATTGCCTACAGTATCCAGTGTGGTAATATGCTGTATAGGCTTGTAGCCTAGGAGCAGTAGGCTATACCATCTAGCTTTGTGTAGGTACACCCTATGATGTTCTCACAGCCATGAAATCACCTAGCAATGCATTTCTTAGAACATATCCCTGTTGTTAAGTGACTCACGACTGTAATTACCAATAATTGAGGGCTTTCTATGTGCTAGACTTTGTATATACTTCACATACAAAATAAGATAAAATTATTCCAGTTCCCTCTAGATTCTGGGAGTAGGGCTAGCAAGACTCCATGAGTATATTTTTCTTATTAATTAAGACACTTGAAAATATATGAATATCTGTTTTCTCTTGCTCTGAAGGAGACTGTAAAAGGAAAATTTGCATACAGAGCTCAGTAGATTTTCTTGAGGAAAGGGGTGTGAAAACTCTTCTTTCAGAGATCTGAAATTATGAAAATGGGTTGTTAATTCTTGTTATCAACAAAAGGCCCCCAAATTCATGTTTATTTGAAACTTCAGAATGTAACCTTGTTAGAAAATAAGGTGGGCAGGTGTAATTAGTTAAGACAAAGTTATAGTCATTTAATGGATGGGCCTTAAATCCAATGACTGGTATCCTTATAAGAAGGGAGGACTCCTAGCATTACACAGAATGAAGAAAACAGGTGAAAAAGAAGATACAGATTGGAGTGATGCGGCTACAAGCCAAGGCATGCCAAAGATTGCTGGGAGCCATCAGACGCTGGGAGGCATGAGAGTTTTTCCCTTGCAGCCTCCAAAAGAAACCGGCTCTGCTGACACCTCGATTTTAGACTTCTGCTTTCTTGGACTGTGAGAGAAGATATTTCTGTGTTTTAAGCCAATCAGTCTGTGGTAATTTGTTATGACAACTCTAGGAAACTAACGTAAACCTCAAGGCCTTGAAAGGGAGCTCTGGGCAGAACCTCATTGGGAGTTAGTGCACAGGACTCCAACGTAAGAGTCTGAGGAGGGGCCGGCTGCAGCAGAGCAATGGCTGTTACCTGGGAACCCAAGAGTGAGGCACCCTGTGTCTCTCAGACACCCTGGGCACACATTGGAGCCAGCAAAGGCATTACTGGTATAGTGAGCAAGCATCCGTCAGAGAGCAGAGGAAGAGTCTTCATGACGCTGTGTGCAGAAACTGGGTCCGTGGACTGACCAGCAGCTCCAGCTCTCTCTTTGACTTACGCAGATTTGACCTTTTCAGATGGAATGAATCTTCAGAATTCTTGGACTAATTGGCATTAGGCTTCAAGAGGGAGATATGGAACATCCTGTTAATAAAGATACCTGGATGCTTGAGTTGTTAACCAAAAATCAGAAGAGACTGTGTCATCTGTTCATGCTCACTTGGTGTAGCTGGCTATGCTGCTTGTATCCTTATAACTTAGGTTAGGTGCATTTATCATCTTTACGTAGGTTTAGAAACTGAGGCTGGTAGAGGTTAGGTAACTTGCTTACTGTAACACAGTCTAGATTGAAATTCAAGTCTGGGTTCAAAGCCTGTGCTTTCAATAATTGTAGTTTCCTGCCCACTAGTACTGGGAAGCTACTAGATCTTCATAATCTCACAGAAACTTTGTCCAGCAGACCAATGTTAGAATTGGTAGTTTACATTCTGAGCCAGAGACAGAGTCTGAATGTGGGCACGAGCAGGGAGGAAGCTTGGAAAGGTTGAATGGGGCTGGAAGGTAGGTGTGAGGTGGGCTAGACTCAAAGTCATCTCAGGAGTCATGACAAATTGAAACCATAGGGTGGGGTACCCGGGTGAATCTAAATGCAGCAGCCAGACAGCAAGCATGGCTCCAGTAGAATGAGGTTGTCATGGAAACACACACAGATCCAAAGGCCAGAACCTGGAATCTAAACCAGGTCAGAGTGAGACAGTGTCTGAAGCCACAGCTGGAGCAAAAGGGGTGCACACACAGGGCCTGGGCAGGCAGATTTCCTTTGAGTGCCTGGCTGTTGCTCTGGCTGGCTTTGCAGTGGCCCGCTCACTGCGCATGGGGAGCTCTGCCTCTGGAGTGCCTTCAAGGCTCTCTCATTCTTCTGACAAGTAAAGAGCCCTTCTACGACCTCCCTTTACCGAGTTTGCTGGCCCCTTCTCGAATATATTCAGCAAGAACGTTCTGAGGGAATGGTTTATCTTTAAACAGTTTAATTATAAATATGTTTTTTCTTATATGGGACTAAAACCTGATCCTGAATCAACAGAGTGTTTCCTCTTTCTCCTGGGTATCAGCCCTTAAACGTTTAGTCACAGAGACTGGCTGGAGAAGATCTTCAAAATCACAAGGCTTGAACACAAACATTATGATTCACTAAGTCTCAGACAGGGCCAGAAAAATCCACATTTAAAAAAGCTCCCAAGGTGCCTCTGATGTGCAGCTGGAGTTGGAAACCATTCATTTAGCTTCCTCAAGATTCTCATTAAAACCCTGTGGATTCTACCCGCTAAATATTTCCACAAACAGCTGGGAAGGGTTGCCCCACTTCCCATGCTTGCCATGTTAGCGTAGCTTTCATCGTTGTTTACCTTCATTATTACAAAGACTTCTCACTGGTCTTCCCATGTCCAGTCTTTGGCCTTTTAATCCACCCTCCTTATGGTTGTCAAAGTGATCTTTTGAAACTGCACATAAATGTCTGGGCATGCCACTTTTTACTTCCAATTCTCGGCTCACTCTCTATTGCAGTGATAAATGAGATAATAATAAAGTGAGTAGACAACCAATGGTGTATACTAGGCCTTTGAGGGTTAGGTCTGTGCCTGCCACCCCTTCTTCTGTGCCCTGGTCATGCCATACCGCTTCAGGGTCTCTGATGCCTCCTACTTTCTCGGTATCGTGGCTTTACATTTGCTTTTCCTTCAGCCAAGAATGTTCCTTTACTTGCCTGATTAATTTTTCCATTTGTCCTTCTACACTCAGCTCTGGCGTGGCCTTCACAAGCGTGCTATCCAAGACTCTTCTGGATCACATAATTTGTTATATGATATTTTGATTTGGCTATTTTGGTAACTTTTACCCTGAGGACATTTTGATTCCAGAAACATTTTTATGCATCATCATTTGAGTTCACTTTGATGGATAAAATAATGAACCATTACATTTTCAACCCAGGAAAAAATCCTAAGGAATTATTAAAACATTTATTCTTATTCTGTTGCTGACCTTTACAGCATTGCTGACTTACTCCTCTGTGGGTGGGGAGAGAGAGGGGATGTGGTTCAGGAATGAGGTGAGGGGAGAATGAGTTCGGCAGTGGAGTCAGAGATCAAAGAAGGATCCACGGTGAGGTGAGTATTAGGCTCAGGGTGGAGGGTCAGGGGCTCCTGCTGGCATGGGAGTAGAAATTTTGTTGCAGTTGCTACTTAGATAGTAACAAAAAGAAAAAAAAAAGACATCTGGACATGATTATTTCAAATAAGCCATATATTGTGGATTGAATTTTGTCCCCCCAAAAGGTGTTAAAATCCTAACCCCCTGTACCTGTGAATGTGACTTTATTTGGAAATGGGGTCTTTGCAGATGATCCGGTTAAAGTGAGCCCATTAGGGTGGGCCCTAATCCAATGTGACTTTGTTCTTACATATAATACAAAAGGAAATTTGGCCACAGAGACAGACATACACAGAGGAAAGACTTTGTGAAGAGATGCAGGGAGAAAACCATGTGCAGATGAAGACAGAGATCATGGTGATGTATCACCAAGCCAAGGAAAGCAAAAGATTGCCAGCAAACAACCAGAAGCCAGGAGAGCAGCATGGAACAGATTCTCCCTTACAGGCCTTAGGAGGAACCAGGCCTGCTGACTCTTCGATCTCAGACTTCTAGCCTCCAGAACTGTAAGACAGTAAATGTCTGTTGTTTAAGCCATCTAGTTTGTGGTAGTTTGTTACAGCAGCCCTAGCAAATTAATACACCATATAAAAGGATTGTATCAAAAAGGCTGGTCAAAATGCCCTGTTTCAAGGTGAGTTGCCCATCCTCTGAGCTCCCAGAACATCATTCCCAGGACATCATTACTCTGTATGTTAACAGTCTGAAACTCGTCTGTATTAGGCACAAGCCTATAAGCTCTTCAAGGTCCACAGCTTTTCTCTTTATTTCTGTGTTCTCAGTACCCAGCTTATTGAGTCTAGATAACTTAGGGATAAACAAATCATGTAGGCTTAAGGTTCTGAGAGTTTGGCTGGTTAAGTGGTTGCCCTAGTTTTCGGAGTACTACGGTTGAGACTGGTCTCCAGGCTCAGCACACTTTCCATTACATCATGAAGAGCTCTATCAAATTCACCTGTAGTGCCTTCCTCTTCAGGCTAAATTTCCTCTGTTCCTCTATCCACTCGTTACATGCACAGGTTCCCAAAGCTCTCATTCTGGTCACTCTCCTTCTCTGGATAGACTTGTTCTTAAATAGTGGCATCTAAACTGAACATAATCTTCCATCACCATCACCTTTCTTGATAAAGACCCTAGCCTGGTAGTAATGTTGATTAAGACTGTTGGAAAATTCTGGCTTCTTATGGATTGCAATCTACGTCCTGTGCAATGCCTTTTGATGCAGAAAGTTCATCCAACTCCCTCTCACTCTGCACTCAATTTCTACGAATTTTGAACTAAAATCCATGACTTTATTAAATTTTACTTGGGTTTCCTCTAATGTTCTGGTTTATTGAGATAATTTCATATCTCTACTTATTGTCTTAATAATATTAGCTCTCATTCCATTTTGGACCATTTGAAAATATGGTAAGAGAATTATTTATGTTTTCAAATCACTGCTAAGCATGTTGAAAAGTTTACCTAGCACAGCATAGCTGAGTAATCATCAACCTTCTGTTTTATTTTCTTTCTTTGTGGCCTTGGAACAAATGATCACAAAGCTGGTAAGCAGAACAAAGCCTTTTCAATATGATGACAGGCAAGTAGATATTTGCTCACATAACCACGTGGGTACTGGGTAGTTGACAGTAAGGTTTCTGTGAGTTACAGATTCCTCCTCACACAACCATTCACCCAGTCTCAGCTAGGCGTGTCTGGTTACAGCAATCTGGTAGAAGCCTCCTCCCCACCTAGCTGCTTCAGTGGGGCCTGGCAGAGTGACATGTATCTATTCTCAAATTTTCCATTGGAAGGAAAACTACAACTGCCTCTTTACTTTCTTATCTCTTTTTAAAATCCTATTGATGAGAATTTTATATAGTAAATTGATCAACTTTTTTCAAACTGCTGCCATCACAGGTGCCACCTAATTAATGGGACACACTGTGAACTTGGGCCACAACGTGATACAGTAATTAAGAGTGAGGACCGTGGAATTTGTCTTTGGTCTGATTTTGTCTTTGCCACAAGACTGTGTGGCCCTAGCCAAGTTATTTAATCTCTTTGTGGTTTAGTTTTCTCATCTGTTAAAAGAAAATATCAATTCTGTTATTACTAATGAGTATTAAGCTGAATCATTCTGTGGTAAGTGCTTATCATGGGGGCTGGCACATAGTAGGT
Organism: Pan troglodytes; assembly: GCF_028858775.2. NCBI lineage: Eukaryota > Metazoa > Chordata > Mammalia > Primates > Hominidae > Pan > Pan troglodytes. The sequence goes on along the minus strand of NC_072408.2, from coordinate 26,042,661 downwards.
ATTTCATAAACATTACCATCTTCATTATTATTTAAGCACAAAACATTTACATATTTTAAAATCACAAAGACTAAGGTGACTATATATGAAATACTTGAACTGCACTTATGTCTGCTAACAGAAGAGCTTAATGCCCATATCAATCTTGGCATGAAAATGAGCTTTATTGAAATTATTTCACACATCTAAGGATTGTCTCTAAATAAATTGAGTGGTTCACCTAATTACCCAAGTCCTTTCACTTTAAGTAGAATTGATTCACTCTTCTAATATGCCCTGGAGAGGGATGAAATCCAAAAGATAAGCAATTTCAATAGAAAGTAGTCCAAACTTTCCTAAAACTGAAGCTTTTTAGCCTACAAAAACCCTACAGAATCCTCCAAAGAATGGAGACTAACTCTGATGAGGTCTATCATGCACTATTAACTAAATAGGAATGTTTCTTTAACATTGTACATTTGACCAACACACCTATTTAAGGTAGTAAAGAAATTGTTCTTCCATGGAATTGACTTCAATAGTACAGTTTTTATTTTTTCATCCTGCCCACTTGCTTTTCCTCCTTTTATTTTCTTCTCTCAACAAGGTGGTTTCTCTTGTCAGATTAAGAAGGGGTAGCAGTACAGGTTGGTAAGTCCTTATGCAACCTGTGATGTGAGAATTGCTATAATAATGACTGAAGTCAACAATAAAAATTCGATTCACTTCAGCAAGCATTTGTTGTATAGCTTTTTATGTGCAGGCGCCATGCTAGGGCCTGTAGGGGATACAAGGATGACTAAATCTTGGTTTTGGTCCACAAAACAATTAGAAGGGGCACAATTGCGGGAGGAATTTTATAAGTAAAGACATGGGGGAGGAAGTGAGGATTTGGGAGATGCTCAGAGACTAGTGGCTAGAGGAAATGACTTGTTTTGGGAAGAAAGAAGTTGGAAAGGAAGATAGGAACCTGACAGTGAGGGCTTGACTATAATTATTTCACACACAATTTTCTATCTCATAATTGGTCTCATATACCAAGTGTCAGTTTTCATTGAACAAAACACTGAAATAATGGCACTTAAATGAGTTGAAGTCAGTGTTAATAGCTTTTGAAAAGCGTATCTGTTAGTTTTCTCAGTATTAAATTTGCTTGTCTGACACATCATTATTTATTAATTAGTGATGAAAGTACTCTAAAACTTCTAAGGAAAACCTTCACAGATTGACAAATCAGAAGTCAGGCATTCCTTCATTTCTAAATTTTAAGAGTCCCCTACCTCTCCCCCCGTATTATTTGATTCACATCAGCAAATTTTGAGCAAACTCAAAGTAGTTGCTCTATGTCACATTCTTTCAGTTGGAGGGGACCTAGAAGGAGTGGTGTGATCACTGAAAGTACATAAAGGCAACACTGAACCCTGATGTTTTTGGAATAATATTCAGTATTTTGTAGTTACTAAGAATTTGAGAGATAGATAACCCACTAGGCAAAATAAATTCTTTATTAGAAAGGCAGCATAAATATTATTCCAAGGTCCAACCTAGGGCACCCTTTATGATTCAACATTTATTTGCCTTTCCAAAATTCCTTCTCCTAGAGATGGCAATCACTGGTTCTGTAGGTTGTCTGGTACTTTGAATATAGCCCCTGGCAGCTTTTAGGGTAGGTCGCTTTCATGCATCAGGTATTGCATTAGGCACTGCTGTGGTTTGAATGTGTTATCTCTAAAATGGGGAGTTGCCAATGCGATAGTATTAAGATGTAGGGGCCTTTAAGAGGAAATTAGCCCATGAGGGGTCCTTCCTCCTGAGTGGGGTTAGGTAAACAGCTTGATGGAGAGAGTTCATCTTTCTTTGCCCTTCCATCTTATGCCATGTGAAGACATAGCATTCCTCTCCTCTGAAAGATGCAGTGTTCAAGGCACCATCTTGGAAGCAGAGACCTGACTCTCACCAGATGATGAACCTACTGGTGCTTTGATCTTGGACTTCCCTGCCTCCAGAACTGTAAGAAACACATTTCTATTGTTTATAAAGTATCCAGCCTCAGGCATTTTGTTATAGCAGCAATAACTGGACTAAGACAGGCACTTACCCTAAGATCAGGTCTAGCACCATCATATCTGCAGGATCTCCCCAGTGGCATACTTATTTTCCTTTTCTCTCAAGGCAGACAAAAATAGATGATGACAAGTAAAATAGGCCCTCCTCTTCTAATGTCTTCATAAGTCTGGTCCTAGTCCATATTCTTTCCTTTTTCTAATGAGTATAGCTTTTTAACTGTAAATTCTGGTATATAAGGATTGAGACTTTTTTTTCCCCATAAATCAACTTAAATCTGCCTTTGAGTTCCCATCCTGTAGGGCTGGTAGCAAATTTAATTAGAGATGAGGTCTTGTTTTGTCACTGAGGCTGAAGTGTAGTGGTGCAATCATAGCTCACCGCTGTCTTGAACTCCTGGGTTTCAGCCATCCTCCCCAGCCTCTTGAGTAGCTGTGAAGACAGGCACGAGCCACCATGCCCAGCAGCAATTTTAATCTTTAATGTCATCTTCCCTCTACTCCACCAGATTGTCAAAATTCTGAGACATTTTAGGCTGCACCAAAATAAGAAGGAGACTCCTCTTACCTTACTGATAAACTCTGCGATGCCTATTGTCAATGTTCCTTCCAAGTCTGGCAACTGTGCTGCTTTTCTTTTAGGCTTGGGACATAGAAATTATTACTTTTGATTAGGGTCCAGTGTTCCTGAGTGACCACATAGCAATGCCCTGAGTTTAGCTAACTTCTCAGGTTAGTGCTACAGAGCAGGGCCATTCTTCACACAGGTGTGCCTCTGTTATTTGTATACTTCCCTTTACTTTGTTCTTAAGTTATGGGTCTTTTTCTTTTTCTCCCTACCCTGTAAACACTGGCATGGTGTCCTCTATGAAGTTGGTCTTTTGCTGTTTGCATAGCACAATACTTGAATCAGGAAATTCAAAGGATCTGGCTACCTGTTTGGTAAGGTGGAAAGAAAATGGAAGAGAGGATTGATATGAATTAAATCTCAGTAAATGATCCTGCCTCATTCCCGAAGTAGGATTCTTAGTGACACCCACTTTCTCTTCTAAACTTTTTTCCTACTAGATTCCCTTATCTTCAATATTTTTTACACATTCCAGCTGTTTTTAACCTTTTTTTTTTTTTTTTTTTTTTGAGATAGGGTCACTCTCTGTCACTCAGGCTGGAGTGCAGTGCTGTGATCTTGGTTCACTGCAGCCTTGATCTTGCAGGCTCAATGAATCTTCCCACCTCAACCTCTTGAATAGCTGGGACTACAGGTGTGTACCCCCATTCTCAGCTAATTCTTTTAATTTTTTTTTTGTAGGGCTGTGGTCTCACTATGTTGCCCAGGCTGGTCTTAAACTCCTGGGCTTAAGTGATCCTCCTGCCTTGGCCTCCCAAAGTGATGGGATTATAAGCATAAGCCACCTTGCCCCAACTGTTTTTAACATTTTAAAGCTACTTCAGACCTCTGCTAAAAATACTGTTGTCCTTTCTCCCCCTAAATGTCTTTAATCTTTTAAAATAATCACAATTGCACTATAATAGTATAACCCCTTGGTTATGTGTGTGTATGTGCAATGTATTACTAGAAAGAAAACAGTTTTACATTTAGTTGGTAATAAACACATACGGAGTCCAGAGAATGAAGGTGAGCAAACATTTCCTTAAGTTCTTTCCTTTTCCTGTTGAGCTGCCACTTTGTACTCCTGGGGTTAGGCTTTTTTGGGTTTATGCAAGTTCTTTTCCTCCCTGGTGTCTCTATTTTATACCAATCCCAGCTCTGCTAGTGCACAGAGAGGTCAAGGTCATGATAACCTTTGTTCTGGGCTCTATCAATTCACATGGTTCTTGCGGTAGCCATTAGTACTGTTTTGTCTTGATACTGGCACATAGTAGGATTACACTTTGTCAACAACTTTGTAGTTAGACGTGACCGTGAGACTTGCTTTGATCAATGAAACATGAGCTGAAGTGATGTGTTTCACTTCTAAGGGTAACATCCTGAGCTAATGGGTAATTTTTTGCTGTTTCATTCCATGTTGTGGTTCATCAAGGAAGCCTGTATTAAGAAGAAACCCCTGTCTTCTGAACCCCCCGTTTAGCCTCAGTCCTTGAATGACCACAGTGAACAGAATCCAATGTCAACTTGCCTTGGGCATGTAGAGGAAGTGAGAAATGGATGTGCTGTGTTTAGCCACTGGGATTTTGGGATTGATTTTTACTGTAGGATAACTAATCCCATACTGAATATACAGTCTTTTTTTGGAGCAGACTAGCTATTCTAGATATTCTTAAGTCAAGTAGCTAAGAGACACAAAATAAGTATCTTTGTCTTAGTAATATTTACTACCACATTGACATTTTTTAAAAAGTTATGATGTCTCTGCCTCTTTTCTCTTCTTCTAACGATCCCTTTGTATCTGAGTGAGTGCAATGGATTCGAAAGAAGAGATTGATTGGTGTAGACTACTCCCTTGTGCCACAATAGATCTGGGTACTGGTAGTTTTCATTTTTTCCAAAGCTTCATATTTCTCAAATGATCTGTACATAATAAACACCTATACTCTACTTCTATCTGTTTTTTGCTAAGTCATTTGATTGTTCCAAGATAGAACCCCTGGGAATTCCAATGATGCAAAAGCAAAAAGCAAGATAGCATTTTTCCATGCTGATGTGAGAGCCCTACTTGTGTTAAACACAGAAACTGCAGATCTTGCACAGACACATGCTCAGTATGCTTTTCATTCAGTCTTTAAATCTTTCTAAAATTTATTTATTTTTATTTTTATTTTTTGAGACAAGATCTCAGCTCTGTTGCCCAGGCTGGGGTGCATAATCAGTGTCACAATCATGGCTCACTGCAGCCTCAACTTCCCACTGGGTATAAGTGACCTCAGCTTCCTCAGTAGCTGGGACTACAGGCATGTGCCACCATGCCCAGCTAATTTTAATATTTTTTGTAGAGACAAGGTCTCACCATGTTGCCCAGGCGGGTCTCAAACTCTGGGACTGAAGCAATCCCCCCACCTTGGCCTCCCAAAGTGCTGGATTACAGGCATTAGCCACAGCGCTTAGCCTTATTCAGACTTATAAAATGATTATTGATGGCCCACTAGGTACTAAGGACATTCATAATTATTATTAGCAATACTTGCTCTGAATACAAATTGCAAGAAAATATAAATGCATGTATTAGGTAGAACTGAAATATTTGAAGGTATCAGGAAGCTGTTCTTGAGGAAGCAACATTTGAGTTGAGAGGTGAAAGATGAGTTGCAGTTGTCCAGCAAAATGATGAGAAGGGAGTAAGATTGGGAATGGGGTGGGGAGGGAAGAGTAAACAGCAAAGTAAACAGCATTTGCAAGGAATCTGAGGCCGAAGAATCATGATACAATGGAGAAGGCAAACAAACAAACAAACAAAAACTTGTATAGGCTGGAGTACAAATGTTCATAAATGGCATGTGATGAGGCTGAGCAAGTAGCCACAGTCAGAGCCAGATTTTAACCAGTTCTTGTAGGCCATATTGATTTGGTTGTTTTGAAAGTTACGGGAATCTATTGAAAGATGGATATTTTAGGCTGGCTATTGACACTATAAGATTTGGATTCAAGACCAGATTTAAGTCCATTCATTCATTCAGCTTCACATGGGGGTTACATAATAGGGTGTTGCATTAGCTGAGGTCACCTTTATGGAAGTCAGAGAAAAGGTTAGGGAAATTGCCTAAAACAAGCTTAATTGTCTGTAGCTTGCTTTGATGTGGCAGCCAGAGTGTAGGGCATGTGATGAATTTTGTACAACGGCTAGGATGGATAAGAGTGGGCCTAGTCCTTTTAATATATTGTTCCAGAGACAGGCTGCATCCTAAAAGACAGATTCAATAAGCCATAACAAAGCAAGTTTTTACCTTGTCTTATTACCAAGATTTTACTTTCATAAGACCAATCACAAGTAGAAAATATGTTTGGATGTGGAAGGTAGTACAGTTTACCGAAGGAGGTCACCAGTTCATATCGAAGCATATTGTCCAGGACTCCTACAAGCTCTCGTTGATGTTTGGTAGCAGCTGAGTCATATTTTAAGATAGTCTGAAGTCAGCCTCTGAGGTTTTATGGTAGGGAGCAATTCTGCATTGGCAGGAAGCTGAACTGAATGCCCTATAGATCATTTCCACACATGAGTTTCCA